>NC_034182.2:27281602-27381602 GCF_002021735.2 Oncorhynchus kisutch
AGTCATCAGTAAGACATGTGATGGTTGTGACTGTACACTCTTAGGAAAAAAAAGTGCTATCTAGAACCTTAAAGGGTTATTCAGCTGTCCCCATATAGGATAACCTTTTGAAAAACCTGTTTTGGTTGCAGGTAGAACCCATTTGGGTTCCACATAGAATCTTTTCTTCAGAGGTCTCTACATGAAACCCAAAAGTGTGTGTATGTGTGTGTGTTGACCTGTAGTCAAAAAGGGTTCTCCTATGGGGACAGCCGGAGAACCCCTTTGGAACCCATTTTTCTAAGAGTGTACAGTATAGGTGGTTTGGTGTGCTAGTTGTACTACGAACATGTTAGTCAGTATCCTAGTGTCTGTTGGCACTGCAGGTGTACATACTTATAGTGTTATGACTGTTTCATACACTTTCACCCCTACAGGCCAGAGAAGAGCAAGCTGCAGACTATCCCTGGACAACTGAATGTCACCATCGAGTGTGTGCCTCCGGACTTCTCAAGTGGGTAGTTTCCTCTATTTTCTCTAGTCCGCTGTTTACATTTGACTGAATAATATTGAACGGTTGACTGCCAATCGTGCCATATAACCCATTTCATTGGTTGACAGTGCCACTGACGTCCTCCACTGTTCTCCCTCAGACACGGTGACCTCGTCGTACATCCCAGTCAAGCCCTTTGAGGAGAAGTGTGAGAGGGTCTCAGTGGAGATGGAGGAGTTTCTCCCTGAGGAGGCCAAGTACAACTACCCCTTCACTGTCTACAAGAACCACCTGTATATCTATCCCCTGCAGCTGAAATATGACAACCAGAAGACCTTCGCAAAGGTGGGTGAAAGGTGGGAGGGAGATGTGTGTGTGCATATAACAACAACGCAACATGTAAAGGGTTGGTCCCATGTTTCACGAGCTGATTTAAAGGCCCCAGAAATGTTCCGTACACAAAAAAAAACGAATATCTCTCAAACGTTGTGCGCAAATGTGTTTACGTCCCTGTTAGTGAGCATTTATCCTTTGCCAAGATAATCCATTACATCTGACAGGTGTGGCATATCAAGAAGCCGATTAAACAGCATGATAATTACACAGGTGCACCTTGTGCTGGGGACAATCAAACGCCACTCTAAAATGTGCAGTTTTGTCACACAAAACAATGCCATAGATGTCTCAAGTTTTGCGGGAGTGTGTAATTGGCATGCTGACCAGAGCTTTTGCCAGATAACTTTTATGTTAATTTCTCTACCATAAGCCGCCTCCAACGTCATTTTAAAGAATTTGGCAGTATGTCCAACCAGACTCACAACCACAGACCACGTGTAGCCACGCCATCCCAGGAACTCTACATCCAGCTTCTTCACCTGCGGGGTTGTCTGAGACCAGCCACCCGGACAGCTGATGAAACTGAGGAGTATTTCTGTCTGTAATAAAGCCCTTTTGTGTGGAAAAAAATCATTCTGATTGGCTGGGCCTGGCACCCAAGTAGGGGGGCCACCCATGGCTGTACCCCTGCCCAGTCATGTGAAATCAGTAGATCAGGGCCTATATTATTTATTTCAATTGACTGATTTCCTTATATGGACTGTAACTCAATAAAAATGTTGAAATTGTTGCATGTTGCGTTTATATTTTTGTTCAGTACACATTGAGTTCAGTGGGTCATTGAGTTTACAGCTCACATTGTCACTCACCGACTGTCGTCCTTCCTGGGTTGAGTTATTGTATTGGCTGAAGTGTCTTTTATCCTTCCAGGCAAGAAACGTAGCGGTGTGTGTACAGTTCAGAGACTCTGACGAAGAAGGCGCGGCCCCTCTAAAGGTGAGCGTTTGGATGGTACTGTAACATCTGATCTACTGAAAATGACTGGGATCCCCAGGAGTTGACAAAGTTCAAGTTAAACTACAGTGGAGTCGCGGAGGAGAGAAAAGGCCTCTTACAGAAGCTTAGCCAGTTATTACATCTGGCAAGGGGAGATATTGAGAGCTCTCTCTCTCCTACTTTCTCTCTCTCCTTCTTTTTCTTTCATTTGCTTAATCTCGTGCTCTTTCTTTCTTTCTCCTCTCTTTTCCCCTCTCTCTCTCATGCTCTCTTTCTCCCTCACTCTCTCTTTTTCCCTTTCTCTCTCTCGTTGAGGAACATCCGCACACGTCGAATATTTGTGGGTGGGAACCTCCATTCGACGACCATGGAAAAGTTTTTCCCACCAGACAGAATCCCTCACTGTTCACTGCACTCAAACAGGCTTCCACAGAACCAGTGAGAGAGATGATTTATCACACAGTCTGGCTAGGAACAAAGTCTTTTCTCGGGCATAATAAAGTGTTTACAAACAGCAGGGTCGGGCCAACGTCACAGCACACCTCTCCATTTAGCACACAGCGGAAACCAACTAGCACAGTTCCTGGACTTGACACCGGCTCTAGTAGGAGCGATAGCCCATGTCACACTGTGCTGTAGGTCGCTGGAGCTGTATGAATTCATTACGATATTTATTTGATCATTAAAAACACAAAAGAAACCGCTTCAGGTGGAGACAACATGACATATAGTGCATTCAAAAACGACTACATCAAGGTTGAACACACTGAAGCCCAAAGGCTCATTCATTCTGGTCCGACAATAGTGAGCGTCTGCCTCATTGTGTGTTGCACTGTAGTTTTGCTCCATGGACTTCTACGCTTAACATGTAGGAACAGATTCTGCAGAAAAGACTGAAGATTCCAGTCGGCCCTTCTAGCCAGGGACCGGGCCTACGCGCTCACTATGTAATCATCAGACCACACTTCAGCATGTTGTCGCCGCGGGAACAGGGTTCTGAAGGCACTGCTTTTTCCATGCTGGTACACAACCCGTAATCACATGATCTGAAACAGCATATTCTCCTCTGGAAAGAGGCCAACTATCGCTTAGGCCGGGCTGGTCATTTGAGCTCTGCTCACTCGGTCCTTTCTAAGGACCTCCACCACTCGGCATGTCCTCTCAGTTTCCTTTTGAGACAGTACTGATAATTAGGAATGATCAAACATTCCCCTTCAGGCTAAGCTGCTCATTTGAGCTCTGTCCCTTTCTAAGGGCCTCCTTCACACTCTCATACTTTGGTAAATTAGAAAATGACCCAAGGAATCAACATTGTAATTACTGCACTAAATGACCCCCCTCCCCTTCTCCTCCTCCTCACTGTGTCCGCCCTGTCAGGATCAATTATCTAGACCTCTGCCTGGACTAGCATTGAGTTTTATCCTCAGTACCTTACCCCACAAAAGGCCTTCCCGTCCAGCCCAGGGTCAGAGGATCTATCTAGGTCAGGGCCACATCACACGCCTGGGCTTGGGCAGCTCAGCCGGCCCCCACCTCCTTCCCTCTCCTGGGGTCTCCACTCCAATTAGTTTAATTCTGTTTAAACTCTCACCTACTACATTCTCACCTCCAACTAACTTACACTGGTGAACAAGCTCGTTTTCCCCGTTGTTCGTAGCCGTGGTTTGCTTGTGTTGCAAGTATTTGAGGTGTGATTGTACAGTTCTTTAACAGCATTTCTGTCTAATTATTTCACATTGCTCACAGATTGCTGTCTTCTTACGCACTGACATGCCCATGCAACATCAGCAGATGAGCGGGAGGATAATAATGTTTATGTGTGTGTTTCAGTGTATCTACGGAAAGCCAGGAGAGACACTCTTCACCACCAGTGCCTGTGCGGCCGTCCTCCACCACAACCAGAGCCCTGAGTTTTACAACGAGGTCAGAGAACAATTTGCGTAATAAACTGGCCTTTTCCCTGATTTGCTATGCCACATCAATTACTCCCTGCAATTGTTACTGTTACTGTTGAGGTCCTCAGTGGCCAAAGTCCAGTCATTAGGGCTCCGTTAATCCTATAATCTAGCCCAGAGCAGGGGCTCTGGACTGGCTCACACTGGGCTGGTCTGATACCCACCAGAGGGAGGGAGAGAGAGAGAGGGGTGAGGTCAGGACACTGTCACAGACACAGAGATGTTGACTGGGACAGGGGCCATCTGGTCTATGGCATAAGGTTTAGAACCCCACACACACCATCCAAGACCCCTTCACTGTTCTGATCTCTCTGGACTGCTGCTTTGGTAATGAGTTACTTTATCAGCCCTGTTTCAAACAAGATTTTAAGGAAAAGGACCACACTATTCATCATTGTGACACATAACCAAGTCATACTAGACCCCAGGTGGGAATTAGTTTGATGAAAGAAGCAAATGTTATTGGCTAGGCTCACCGTGTGTCATTTCCTCTGACACAGAGCACACGTGCAGGCAGGCTGAACATTCCACTACTCACTCTTGCTGCCCCCTAGTGGTAAAGATAGGAATCGTTTTGCTTTGCCTTTGTGGTACTAATTCTGAAAGTGAGAAATATGTACCGTTGTATCTAGAATGATAGGTTTGTGACTCATTCTGGGGTATTTCTAATAGCAGTTCCAGAAGGACTTCTTAGTTTAAAATCTTGGGTCAAGTGAGATGAGAATTTGAAAACACTAACGTCCATGTTGATCGTGTATCGATCTGTGCAGGTAAAGATTGAGCTGCCGGTCCATGTCCATGAGAAACACCACATCCTCTTTACCTTCTACCACATCAGCTGTGAGATCAGTACCAAGACCAGCACCAAGAAGAGAGAGGGAGTGGAGTCCCTAGGTAAGACTTAGGAGCGGTGTGTGTGTGTGTGTGTGTGTGCATGTGTGTATCTTCCTCCATTACCTTACCTGTTCATCCGTCCCTCTGTGACAGTGGGCTACTCCTGGGCCCCCCTGTTGCAGGACGGCAGGATGCAGTCCATAGAACTACAGCTGCCTGTGTCTGCCACCCTGCCCCCAGGATACCTCTATGACAAGACCCAGGACGCCAAGAAGGTACAACCCTCTGTTCACTGGAGAACACCTGGGGTCAAGGAAGAGCTATCCCCTGCTTGTATTCTAGTGACAAATGACTATCGATGACACTGATTTAAAACATTTGGCGAAAGAGTTATTGTGTTAGTGGGAAAAAAAGCAGACTACAATCACATTGTTGTATTCGTGTGTTGTCACCCTTACAGTCAGCACCCGATATAAAATGGGTAGAAAACAACAAGCCACTGTTCAAAGCGAAGACCAATGTAGCGTCAACAATATACCCCCAGGTATGTCTTCCACCTGCCGACATTGAAACAACTTGGCCAAGCTGTTGTGACAAACACGCCATCAGACAGCTGTGTCCTGTGTTTCCCTGTGTAGGATCTGCACCTCCACAAGTTCTTCCAGCACTGCCAGCTGATGAGGTCCTCTTCAGAGGGCAACCCAGCAGAACTCATCAAGTATCTGAAGGTGAGAGAGACGCCTGCTGTGGAGTGTTTTATACCGTTGTGTTGTATTGCTGTCTCTCTGACTTTTTTCCCTCCCTCCCTCCCTCCCTCCCTCCCTCCCTCCCTCCCTCCCTCCCTCCCTCCCTTCCTTCCTCCCTCCCTCCCTCCCTCCCTCCCTCCCTCCCTCCCTCCCTCCCTCCCTCCCTCCCTCCCTCCCTCAGTGCCTGCATGCCATGGAGACTAAGGTCATCATTAAGTTCCTCCCCACTGTGCTGATGCAGCTGTTTGAGGTCCTCAACACAGCAACCAAAGAGGCCACTGAAATCGCTGTCAACTCCACCCGGTGAGTCTGAACTCTGACCCTGTGAGGTCATCGTGGTCTGACCCCATGACATAGTGACATAGACATAGTCACGGTTTGTGAAAGTGAGTTACAACTGCTTTTTTGGGGAAACGTTAATTCAATGGATATTTGCTGCGCTACATAATTATCATAATTGTATTTTTTTATTTCACCTTTATTTAACTAAGCCAGTTAAGAACAAATGATTATTTGCAATGATAATGATAATGTTCTATTCCTTCAGTGTGATTATACACATCGTTTCCCGGTGCCACGAGGAGGGGCTGGAAAACTATCTGCGCTCTTTTCTCAAGGTATAATGCCAGGCATCACACACGACAGTCACTAGTGACCAGAATCAAGCCTAGGATCACAAGGCCTGGTCCTTGCCTTAGCTATGATTATGAAGATGGGTGATGCATTTTCAGTTGAAAGTAACTCCAAAGTTAATGTGTTTCTTTTTTGGGGTTAATGTTGAGCTTGGATCCATTTCTCAGACCATGAAAAGTGATCATGTAAAGGTTGTGTATTAACGGCTGTCTTTGTGTTGTGTCCCAAGTACGTGTTTGTGAACAACAGCCCAGTGTCTGGGAACTCTGGGACCACTCATGAGGTACTGGCCACCGCCGTCACAGCCATCCTCAAACAGACAGCGGACTTCAACACCAGCAATAAGCTACTCAAGGTGTGTGTTTGTTTGTGTGGTGCGTGTTTGTGTGTGTTACCGGAAATCCCCCCCCAAATTCTCCGTCGTGGGCACATTTCCCAGGTCCCCACAAGGACAACGGCTATTATAAGCTTAAGGTTTAGGTTAAGGTTTAGGATTACAATTAGGGTTAGGTTTAGGATTAAGGTTAGGGGTTAGGGAAAATAGGATTTTGAATGGAAATGCACTTTAGTTCCCTATAAGGATAGTAAAACATACAGTGCCTTGCGAAAGCATTCGGCCCCCTTGAACTTTGCGACCTTTTGCCACATTTCAGGCTTCAAACATAAAGATATAAAACTGTATTTTTTTGTGAAGAATCAACAACAAGTGGGACACAATCATGAAGTGGAACGACATTTATTGGATATTTCAAACTTTTTTAACAAATCAAAAACTGAAAAATTGGGTGTGCAAAATTATTCAGCCCCCTTAAGTTAATACTTTGTAGCGCCACCTTTTGCTGCGATTACAGCTGTAAGTCGCTTGGGGTATGTCTCTATCAGTTTTGCACATCGAGAGACTGACATTTTTTCCCATTCCTCCTTGCAAAACAGCTCGAGCTCAGTGAGGTTGGATGGAGAGCATTTGTGAACAGCAGTTTTCAGTTCTTTCCACAGATTCTCGATTGGATTCAGGTCTGGACTTTGACTTGGCCATTCTAACACCTGGATATGTTTATTTTTGAACCATTCCATTGTAGATTTTGCTTTATGTTTTGGATCATTGTCTTGTTGGAAGACAAATCTCCGTCCCAGTCTCAGGTCTTTTGCAGACTCCATCATTCTTCCAGAATGGTCCTGTATTTGGCTCCATCCATCTTCCCATCAATTTTAACCATCTTCCCTGTCCCTGTCCCTGCTGAAGAAAAGCAGGGCCAAACCATGATGCTGCCACCACCATGCTTGACAGTGGGGATGGGGTGTTCAGGGTGATGAGCTGTGTTGCTTTCACGCCAAACATAACGTTTTGCATTGTTGCCAAAAAGTTCCATTTTGGTTTCATCTGACCAGAGCACCTTCTTCCACATGTTTGGTGTGTCTCCCAGGTGGCTTGTGGCAAACTTTAAACAACACTTTTTATGGATATCTTTAAGAAATGGCTTTCTTCTTGCCACTCTTCCATAAAGGCCAGATTTGTACAATATACGACTGATTGTTGTCCTATGGACAGAGTCTCCCACCTCAGCTGTAGATCTCTGCAGTTCATCCAGAGTGAACATGGGCCTCATGGCTGCATCTCTGATCAGTCTTCTCCTTGTATGAGCTGAAAGTTTAGAGGGACGGCCAGGTCTTGGTAGATTTGCAGTGGTCTGATACTCCTTCCATTTCAATGTTATCTCTTGCACAATGCTACTTGGGATGTTTAAAGTTTGGGAAATCTTTTTGTATCCAAATCCGGCTTTAAACTTCTTCACAACAGTATCTCGGGCCTGCCTGGTGTGTTCCTTGTTCTTCATGATGCTCTCTTAACGGACCTCTGAGACTATCACAGTGCAGGTGCATTTATACGGAGACTTGATTACACACAGGTGGATTGTATTTATCATCATTAGTCATTTAGGTCAACATTGGATCATTCAGAGATCCTCACTGAACTTCTGGAGAGAGTTTGCTGCACTGAAAGTAAAGGGGCTTTTTAATTTTGCACGCCCAATTTTTCAGTTTTTGATTTGTTAAAAAAGTTTGGAATATCCAATAAATGTCGTTCCACTTCATGATTGTGTCCCACTTGTTGTTGTTTCTTCACAAAAAAATTCAGTTTTATATCTTTATGTTTGAAGCCTGAAATTTGGCAAAAGGTTGCAAAGTTCAAGGGGGCCGACTGTATGTGTGTGTGTGTGTGTGTATGTGTCTGTCCGTGTTTGTGTGTTTGTGGGTGTGTGTGGGTACTTGGAAATCCCCCCAAATTCTCTGTTGTGGGGACATTTCCCAGGTCCCCACAAGGACAACGGCTATAATAAGCTTAGGAGTTAGGGTTAGTAGCTAAGGTTAGGTTTAGAATTAAGGTTAAGGGTTCTGACAAATAGGATTTTTAATGGAAATAAATGTTACTTCCTCATAAGGATAGTAAAACATGTGTGTGTGTGCGCGAGCCAGCCAGCGTGCATGCTCAATCAGAAAATTGCGATTCCCATACTGACCAGCAGGTGGCACCAGCCACTTGTTCTTTGAAAGAGAATTCCCAACATTATTAATGTCACCGCCACTAAGAATGTTTTCACAGACCTTTTCAAATGCAGTTTTCTATATATTATCATTATACCCAGGATTATTGGACACTAAGCCCATATTACAGAGCCCAGTGGTGTTTTGACTTTCGTCAGACTGTTGATGTGATCTCTCTTAAGGGTCCGTCCCAAATGGCTCCGCGTTCCATTTTTAGTGCACTAGTTTTGACCAGGGCTCTGCACTATATAGGGAACATGGTGGTCGAATTGGGACGCATTCTAAATGCTTCACAATTGAGGGGTAGTTCCAACGTCTTCTGTCTCTCATCCTCTTTTCTAGTATTCCTGGTTCTTCTTCGAGACCATGGCCAAGTCCATGGCCCAGTACCTGCAGGAGGGCAACAGGATCAAGGTTGGCAAATGTTCTATTCTGATGAAGGGTTTATCTTGTGTTCCACATGAAGTACGGTGTACACGCAGGCACACACCAGCTATCACTGGCACTCCCTCAGGTGTGGTTACGAAGATTCGAGAGTTCTCTGTCTTGTACATGCAAATGTTTCTCTATCGAGTGCCAGGGCGTTTAAGTTCAGTCTCTCTTTCCTCACCGTGAAAATGTGGCAACGCAGTCTTCCTCATTCGACATGCTTGTGTCTCTTGTGCGCCACACACCACACTTACACGTTCCCAGAAATAACCCTCCAGCCTCCACTCCCACACAAGTATTTCTGTTCTCCTTTTTGATTTTTTACGGAAAGTTTTTAACTTTTAGTTGAGTTGGTGATGGGGATGCTCCTAGTCACACTCTTATCTTGCCAACAGTTTCTTAACAGTCCCAGTAACATCCAGACCATGGCCTCTACTGCAGCACCTCGAAGATAAACTAAGGTTGCTGAAATAGAGCACAGTAATGTTACAATTGATAGAACGTCCTCTGGCAGAGTTGAGGATGTTACAAGCTGTGCACATTTCAGAGAGTTGAACCTCTTCGCCAGCCCTCTATTGGGAAAGCAACCTGTTTCTCAATGAGTAGAAGCGCACACTTCCTATTAGGTAATATGAGATGGATATGTATATATATATATGTGTCATTTACTTTGGTCTCATTGAACTGAATATGTTTTACCAGATGCCCCGTGCCCAGAGGTTCCCAGACAGTTTCCACCAGGCCCTACAGTCCCTGCTACTGTCCATCATGCCTCACATCACCATCCGCCATGTTGAGATTCCCGAGGAGGCCCGCTGTGTCAACCTCAGCCTGGCTGGCTTCATCAAGGTCAGGCCCCCATACACTACAGCCCCCCCCCCCCCCCCCCCCGTACATTACCTGAACCACCACACAGAACAGAAATAATACCAAATACATTATCGCTGCTCGAGAAGAAGAAAGAAAAAAAAGAAGGAATTTACTGTTGATATCACAGGAGGTTGGTGGCACCTTAATTGGGAGAGGATGAGCTCGTGGTGACGGCTGGAGCGGAGTCAGTGGAATGGTGTCAAATACATCAAACACACGGTTTCCATGTGTTGGATGCCATTTTGTGGGCTCCGATCCAGCCGTTATTATGAGCCGTCCTCCCCTCAGCAGCCTGCTGTGGTTTGATATTGTAGGTCCAGGTCGAACACCAAACTCCCTTCCGATAGCAACGGTGATGTGTGGTGAACTCTGTGCACTGCAAGTCAAGCACTGTATATGAAAGATGGTCTTGGTGTGCTTAGTTGGTTAGTCCTGGTCTTGGTTAGTCCTCCTCCTAATCTGTGGTCCCCTTCCACAGCGCTGTCTCACCTTCATGAACAGAGGCTTTGGCTTCAGTTTGGTCAACGACTACATGTGTGGCTTCACCCTTAAAGACCCCAAGGTACTGGACAATAGGAACAAGCCCTCTTCTCTACCATGTCTGATTATGTATTCCTAATGGAACAGTGGAACAACAACACAGCCCTGTATGCAGGCCTCTATTGACAGTACATGTGTTGTGTGTGGCACTGGTAGTCATATTAATGCTTCAGCGCATTTGACTAACTGATTCAAATCAACACAACATTTTATGGAAATGTTGATGGAAATCCTCTAATCTTTTTTTATTTTTAGGATGGAAAAAAGAACATCTTGTTTGTTTGATCTTGTTTTGTAATACTGGAGTTGTTTGTTGACCGACAGGTCTTGACCGAGATGAAGTTTGACTTCCTCATGACGGTGTGTAACCACGAGCACTACATCCCGCTTAACCTGCCCATGGCTTTTGGACGTACCAAGCTCCAGAGAGTTCAGGGTAGGCTGCTCTCTCGCCATGCGCCTCTGTCCTGTCAACTCCCTACCTGCATTTGCTCCCTGCCACCGCCACACACGTACTCCTGGGAAATTAGGCCTTCCTGTTCTGCACTGCTGCTGGTTTTCCTTTGTCCTGGTGACCTAAAGGGACATTTCACCACTTTTCAACCTGATATTCATCCTCAATATCAAATGAAGTGTTATTTGTCACATGCGCTGAATACAACAGGTGTTGACCTTACAGTGAAATACTTACTTACAAGCCCTTTTATTAACCAACAATGCCGTTTTAAAAGAAATACCTGTTAAGTAAAAACATTTTTTTTAAATGTATAAGTAAAAAATAAGAAATAAAAGTAACAAATAATTAAAGAGCAGCAGTAAAATAACAATAGCAAGGCTATATATACAGGGCGTACCGGTATGAGTTTGAGTTTGAAAAGTGGTGAAATTTCCCTTTAATGTATCAATTATTGTAACTGAATTGCATAAACCAGTATATATTACGAAGACCAAAGCTGTGCTCCTATGATCTGTTACATCACCCTCACCTACAAACCACAACCCCCCCCCCCCCCCACCCCACTAATCTGCCTCATTGGTTTGGCCCACTCACCAGTTCACACACAAGTCTATTACAGAGCAGAACATGTGGAGTCCAGCAAAAGGAGGGTTGTAACAGGAATTCTATGAATGTTTTTCACCCCACCACAGCCATAGTGTGTTCTGATAAAACTAATGCATGGTATGTTCATTTAATTTCCTAATTTTTCTCCTCCCTTTTGTTTTGTTTTGCTTGTGGTCGTTAGATTTTATTTCGTACGCGACGGAGATTTTTGGCGCAGTAGGTAGGTGATGCCTCCACAACATCAACCGACACGTTTGCAGTTTGAACGCCAACTGACACCGCACGCCACTAACCAACCCATTTCTGCTAGCCCCGTCTATCCAGGATTCTCATTCATTCACTCTTCATGATTGCTAACATCCTCCATACCACCTGCTTTGGCCAGTGCTTTGTAGTGGCCTGGAGTTTGTCACACTCCTTGCTGGCTTGGATCGTGGAAATCAAATTAATTTTCTTCTCTTGAATGTTTTGATTGATGATTTCAGACCTGAAAGACGAGGGGAGAGTCTTTCATGCTGCCTCTGCCTGTGGGACTACTGCATTCTTTCTCTCTCTCTCACTTCTTCACTTCTCTCTGCCTTCTCCCTCTCTCTCTCACTTCTCTCTCTATGCCTTCTCTCTCTCTTTCTTTCTCTCACTCTCTCTCTGCCTTTACTTCTCTCTCTCTGCCTTCTCTCTCTGCCTTTTCCTCTCCTCTCTCTCTCTTTCTCTCTTTCTTTCTCTCTTTCTGCCTTCACTTCTCACTGCCTTTTTCTCTCGCTCTCTCTCTCTCTCGCTCTCTCTCGCTCTCTCTCTCTCGCTCTCTCTCTCGCTCTCTCGCTCTCTTTCTCTCTCTCTCGCTCTCTCTCTCGCTCTCTCTCTCTCTCGCTCTTCTTTCTCTCTCTGCCTTCTCTCTCTGCCTTCTCTCACTCTCTCTGCTTTCACTTCTCTCTCTCTCTCTCTCTCTCTGACTTCTCTCTCTACCTTCTCCTCTCTCTCTCTCTCTGACTTCTCTCTCTACCTTCTCCTCTCTCTCTCTCTGACTTCACTTCTCTCTATCTCTCTGCCTTATCTCTGCCTTTTCCTCTCCTCTCTCTCTCTCTCGCTCTCTCTCTCTCTCTCTCTCGCTCTTCTTTCTCTCTCTCGCTCTTCTTTCTCTCTCTCTCTGCCTTCTCTCACTCTCTCTGCTTTCACTTCTCTCTCTCTCTCTCTCTCTCTCTCTCTCTCTCTCTCTCTCTCTCTCTCTCTCTCTCTCAGGCTTCTCTCTCTACCTTCTCCTCTCTCTCTCTCTCTGACTTCTCTCTCTACCTTCTCCTCTCTCTCTCTCTCTGCCTTCACTTCTCCTCTCTTTCTGCCTTATCTCTGCCTTTTCCTCTCCTCTCTCTCTCTCTCTCTCTCTCTCTCTCTCTCTCTCTCTCTCTCGCTCTTCTTTCTCTCTCTCTGCCTTCTCTCTCTGCCTTCTCTCACTCTCTCTGCTTTCACTTCTCTTTCTCTCTCTCTCTCTCTACCTTCTTCTCTCTCTATCTCTCTGACTTCTCTCTCTACCTTCTCCTCTCTCTCTCTCTCTCTGACTTCTCTCTCTACCTTCTCCTCTCTCTCTCTCTCTCTCTCTCTCTCTCTGACTTCTCTCTCTCTCTCTCTCTCTCTCTCTGACTTCTCTCTCTACCTTTTCCTCTCCTCTCCTCTCTCTCTCTCTCTCTCTCTCTCTCTCTCATTGCCTTCTCTTCTCTCTATCTCTGCCTTCTCTCTGCCTTCTCCTCTCCCTCTCACGCTCTCTATATCCCCCCCCTCTCTCTTTCTCTGTCTATCATTCAAAATCTCTAGTCTTGTTAGTCCTATCTGACTCTTGTAAATCACCATTAACAGTTCAGAGAGAAACTGAGGGGAAATCAGAAAACAACCTGTGTGGGATTATTTAAACACATTTCTTAGACACACAATATTTAATCAGTAACACTCACATCTTATATTTTACTGTAGTGGAGAGATATCTTTGGCCTAAACCTAAACCTAAAACCTACATCTCTAAACATGTTATACATTTATACATTTGATATACATAGGTAACTACCAAAATAATGGAAACACTTAAGTAAATGAGGAGTACAAAGTATATTGAAAGCAGGTGCTTCCACACAGGTGTGGTTCCTGAGTTTATCAAGCAATTAACATCCCATCATGCTCAGGGCCATGTATAAAAATGCTAGGCAGGCCATTATTTTGGCTACCATAGCTATGCCCCCATAGGATGACAATGCCCCTCTCCACAGGGCACGAGTGGTCACTAAATGGTTTGATGAGTATGAAAACGATGTGCACCAATTGCCATGGCCGTCTCAGTCACCAGATCTCAACCCAATTGAACACTTATGGGAGATTCTGGAGCTGCGCCTGAGACAGCGTTTTCCAACACCATCAACAAAGCATATGGAATTTCTCATGGAAGAATGGTGTCGCATCCCTCCAATAGAGTTCCAGGCAATTGTAGAATCTATGTCAAAATGCTTTGAAGCTGTTCTGCCTCGTGATTTATTTATTTGGGGTTCATGCTCTCACAGGTTTTTCTCTGATTTCCCTCATTAGAGATGGTGGTATTTGTCTGATTTCCCTCATTAGAGCTGGTGGTGTTTGTCTGATTTCCCTCATTAGAGGTGGTGGTGTTTCTCTCATTTCCCTCATTAGAGGTGGTAGTGTTTGTCTGATTTCCCTCATTAGAGGTGGTAGTGTTTGTCTGATTTCCCTCATTAGAGGTGGTAGTGTTTGTCTGAATTCCCTCATTAGAGGTGGTGGTGTTTCTCTCATTTCCCTCATTAGAGGTGGTAGTGTTTCTCTCATTTCCCTCATTAGAGGTGGTGGTGTTTCTCTCATTTCCCTCATTGGAGGTGGTGGTATTTGTCTGATTTCCCTCATTAGAAGTGGTAGTGTTTCTCTCATTTCGCTCATTGGAGGTGGTGGTGTTTCTCTCATTTCCCTCATTAGAGGTGGTGGTGTTTCTCTGATTTCCCTCATTGGAGGTGGTGGTATTTGTCTGATTTCCCTCATTAGAGGTGGTAGTGTTTCTCTCATTTCCCTCATTAGAGGTGGTGGTGTTTCTCTCATTTCCCTCATTGGAGGTGGGGGTGTTTCTCTGATTTCCCTCATTAGAAGTGGTGGTATTTGTCTGATTTCCCTCATTGGAGGCGGTGGTATTTTTTTCTGATTTCCCTCATTAGAGGTGGTAGTGTTTTCCTCATTTCCCTCATTAGAGGTGGTGGTGTTTCCCTCATTTCCCTCATTAGAGCTGGTGGTGTTTGTCCGATTTCCCTCATTAGAAGTGGTTGGTGTTTGTCTGATTTCCCTCATTGGAGGTGGTGGTAGTGTTTCTCTCATTTCGCTCATTGGAGGTGGTGGTGTTTCTCTCATTTCCCTCATTAGAGGTGGTAGTGTTTCTCTCATTTCCCTCATTAGAAGTGGTTGGTGTTTGTCTGATTTCCCTTATTAGAGGTGGTGGTATTTCCCTCATTAGAGGTGGTGGTGTTTCCCTCATTTCCCTCATTAGAGGTGGTGTTTCCCTCATTTCCCTTATTAGAGCTGGTGGTGTTTGTCCGATTTCCCTCATTAGAAGTGGTAGTGTTTCTCTCATTTCGCTCATTGGAGGTGGTGGTGTTTCTCTCATTT
Source organism: Oncorhynchus kisutch (assembly GCF_002021735.2). Lineage (NCBI taxonomy): Eukaryota > Metazoa > Chordata > Actinopteri > Salmoniformes > Salmonidae > Oncorhynchus > Oncorhynchus kisutch. The sequence goes on from NC_034182.2 coordinate 27,296,657, forward strand.
TGCTCATTGGAGGTGGTGGTGTTTCTCTCAATTCCCTCATTGGAGGTGGTGGTGTTTCTCTCATTTCGCTCATTCGAGGTGGTGGTGTTTCTCTCATTTCCCTCATTGGAGGTGGTGGTGTTTTTCTCATTTCCCTCATTGGAGGTGGTGGTGTTTTGCATTGGAGAAAAAGGTTGCTGAGTCAGTGTGTTCAACATGTGATGTTGTCACATTCCTCCCTGGAATTTGTCAGACACATCGTTCCATGAGTGAAACAACAGGATATCTACCATGTCACTTGAATGCTACCAGTCAGATTGAAGTCAAAGATGCACCCCTTTATATTACAGCACGGTAGTCTGCACCTGCTGCTAGTACCCGTATGTGTTCCCTATGTAGTGCACTGCTTTTGGCCAGGGAATAGGGTAGGGTGTGATTTAGGGCATGACCTAACCATGTTGACCTATGACCCCAGATCAGAGCCTGGAGTCTGCGCTGACGGAGGATTACTGTAAGAACCACTTCCTGGTTGGTCTGCTGCTGAGGGAGGTGGCCGAGGCCCTGCAGGGGTCACCAGAGGTCAGACAGCTGGCCGTGGCCGTCCTGAAGAACCTGCTCATCAAACACGCCATGGACGACCGTTACACCCAGTACAAGGTGAGGAGGAGAGACAGTCAGACCACTACACCAATAGAATATGAGGAGGAGAGACAGACAGACCACTACACCAATAGAATATGAGGAGGAGAGACAGACAGACCACTACACCAATAGAATATGAGGAGGAGAGACAGACAGACCACTACACCAATAGAATATGAGGAGGAGAGACAGACAGACCACTACACCAATAGAATATGAGGAGGAGAGACAGACAGACCACTACACCAATAGAATATGAGGAGGAGAGACAGACAGACCACTACACCAATAGCATATGAGGAGGAGAGACAGACAGACCACTACACCAATAGAATATGAGGAAGAGAGACAGACAGACCACTACACCAATAGAATATAGGGAGGAGAGACAGACAGACCACTACACCAATAGCATATGAGGAGGAGAGACAGACAGACCACTACACCAATAGAATATGAGGAGGAGAGACAGACAGACCACTACACCAATAGAATATGAGGAAGAGAGACAGACAGACCACTACACCAATAGAATATGAGGAGGAGAGACAGACAGACCACTACACCAGTACAAGGTGAGGAGGGGGGAGACAGTCAGACCACTACACCAATACAATATGAGGAGGAGAGACAGACAGACCACTACACCAGTACAAGGTGAGGAGGAGGGAGACAGTCAGATTGCTACACCAGTACAACGTGAGGAGGAGGGAGACAGTCAGATTGCTACACCAGTACAATGTGAGGAGGGGGAGACAGACAGACTGCTACACCAGTACAACATGAAGAGGGGTGAGACAGTCAGACTGCTACACCAGTACAATGTGAGGAGGAGAGAGACAGTCAGACTGCTACACCAGTACAAGGTGAGGAGGGGCGAGACAGTCAGACTGCTACACCAGTACAAGGTGAGGAGGGGCGAGACAGTCAGACTGCTACACCAGTACAAGGTGAGGGGCGAGACAGTCAGACTGCTACACCAGTACAAGGTGAGGAGGGGGGAGACAGTCAGACTGCTACACCAGTACAAGGTGAGGAGGAGGGAGACAGACAGACTGCTACACCAGTACAATGTGAGGAGGAGGGAGACAGACAGACTGCTACACCAGTACAAGGTGAGGAGGGGCGAGACAGTCAGACTGCTACACCAGTACAAGGTGAGGAGGGGCGAGACAGTCAGACTGCTACACCAGTACAAGGTGAGGAGGGGGGAGACAGTCAGACTGCTACACCAGTACAAGGTGAGGAGGAGGGAGACAGACAGACTGCTACACCAGTACAAGGTGAGGAGGGGGGAGAGAGACAGACTGCTACACCAGTACAAGGTGAGGAGGGGGAGACAGGCTGCTGCACCAGTACAACTTGAGAATGGGGAGACAGACAGACTGAGGAGGGGGGACGTGAGGAGGGGGGAGACAGACAGACTACTACACCAGTACAAGGTGAGGAGGGGGGAGACAGACAGACTGCTACACCAGTACAAGGTGAGGAGGGGGGAGACAGTCAGACTGCTACACCAGTACAAGGTGAGGAGGGGGGAGACAGTCAGACTGCTACACCCGTACAAGGTGAGGAGGGGGGAGACAGACAGACTGCTACACCAGTACAAGGTGAGGAGGGGGGAGAGAGACAGACTGATACACCAGTACAAGGTGAGGAGGGGGGAGAGAGACAGACTGCTACACCAGTACAACGTGAGGAGGGGGAGACAGTCAGACTGCTACACCAGTACAAGGTGAGGAGGGGGGAGACAGACTGCTACACCAGTACAAGGTGAGGAGGGGGGAGAGAGACAGACTGCTACACCAGTACAAGGTGAGGAGGGGGGGAGACAGACAGACTGCTATACCAGTACAACATAAGGAGGGGGGAGACAGTCAGACTGCTACACCAGTACAACGTGAGGAGGGGGAGACAGGCTGCTGCACCAGTACAAGGTGAGGAGGGGGGAGAGAGACATACTGCTACACCAGTACAAGGTGAGGAGGGGGAGACAGGCTGCTGCACCAGTACAACTTGAGAATGGGGAGACAGACAGACTGAGGAGGGGGGACGTGAGGAGGGGGGAGACAGACAGACTGCTACACCAGTACAAGGTGAGAGCAACAGTCGTGAGTGACAGAGTGAGTGACAGAGCGAGAGAGAGCTCATTATAGGTAAAGAAATGTCACCCTGTAACACAATGAAAGGCTATAGGCTGTTTCTAAAGGGATATTTAATAGTAAAGCAGAAAGGTGAGGGGGGGAGAGATGGAAAAAATTCAGAAGCCTTTTTAATCCTCAAATACACAACAAGTGAAACATTTCCTGAATTGCAGCAAGTTCTCCTGCAACCGGGTGATCAAATTAAGATCCTACATCTGTACATTTTAATATAGGTTTTATAAAGGGAAATTAACCGTGTTCATAGAGCAGCGGGGGACACAGTCCGAGTCGCTGTTGCTGTTTGGGAAAATAGAGGCTAGTAAATGAATAACTAGACTAGTTAACTAGAGTAAGGAGTGTTCACTGTTTCCACAGACCCAAGATAAGAAGAAATCGGTTATGCAAATCCACACTAGATCCAAATAGTCGCTGGCAGCGAAGCATTGTGTTGATAGAAAGGCCAGCTTTCGAATAGCCCCTCTCTAATGATACAGTAGATAATAGTTGTTTTGGTTGACACAGTTGTACTGTTTGTAATGGGTCACTGTTCCATAGACCACACAGATCCTGTTGGCGTGCTAACAACACACTATGTATGCAAATGGAACAACAATAAAGATTGTTGGAAAAAGACATCAACTTTTTACACCCCCCTCTGTATGTCAGAATCAGCAGGCCCGTATCTGTCTACTGTACCTGCCACTGCTGGAGCTGCTCTACCAGAACCTCAAACAGCTGTCTGCCCAGCACCACACCTCTAGCCCCGGCCTGGGCTTCACCGTGAGTCCCCCACCTACCTTCCACCCCTGGAGGTCCTGGTTTACTCTATCTGCTCTCATGATATATCAGTCATATATTGGCGTTTTCGAGTTTGGATGAAAATTATGAATTGAAATTGAAGTTTATTTCCTGATTTGACTGAATTGAAATGGAATGAATGGACCCCTACCCTTGTTGTCCTGTGCTCTTCCAGGGCTCCAGAGATGACTTGAGATCAACCGGCTTGATGGACAGCCGCAGGACCAGCACGGCCATCGATAAGGACCACGGTTAGTGTGACGTCTGTCCTCAATGTGTTAACCCCTGCCGACAGTAGGTGCAGGAGATTATTCATGAAGATAAATAAGGGTACGTTAGAATTGTAATTTCCCATCAGATTTTTGCTTTGATGTTTGGGAACTGGCGGTAAAATAGGTGTTTTATTGTCCATTTGGTTAGAACGGAAATTCTCCGTCTGCCATTTTCCAAAACCCACACACCACAGGAGGCTGGTGAGGGCAGAACGTGTGGAATGGAGTAAGTAAACAAAAGGATATTAAACACATGGTTCCCATGTGTTTGATACCATTCCATCCATCCCGTCCTCCCCAATTCAGACGCCACCTGTGCAACACACACACACTGAGAGGCACGGTGTCAACCGCGGGTTAGCGCCTCTAGATAGATATTTCTTGGGGTTTAGTGCCATGCTCAAGGCCACAACAGTAATGGTAGTCATTCTTCTGTATCTCCTGGCCTGGGACTTGAACCAGCAACCTTTCCGAATCCTTTACTGATCCACATCTTTAACCTCTTGGCTGCCTAAACTACTGTTACCAAGCCCCCCCCCCAAAAAAAAAGCACACAAAAAAAACATCTGAGAAGCTATGTGAACATGTGTCTCTGTACACCCCAGGCCCAGTAGCTCAGAACGGCCACTTGGTGAGGAGGGAGGACTCCAGAGGATCTCTGTTCATGGATCCCAGCACTCCAGATAGCTCTGAGGTAAGAAACAGAGAGTGTTGGATGGGCCAATACAAATAAGAAAAATAAAAAGAGAATATGGCACCATATTCCCTATATAGTGCACTAATTTTGACCAGGGCACATAGGGCTCTGGTCAAAAGTAGTGTACTATGTAGGGAATAGGGTGCGATTTGGGACAGAACCAGAGGGAACGCCATAAGTCAAGTTCAGTAGAGCACATCGTAGCAGAACAGTAAAATTGAATATGACGCTCTACATCCTGTTCCGTTAAAAAAATAAACATGATATGAACTGATAAAAGATCTTATTTGTTGTTTTTCGTTTGGGTCATTTCTCCAACACTTGCAAGCCTTTATTATTTATTGTAGCGATATACACTGTGTATACCAAACATTAGGAACACCTTCCTGATATTGAGTTGCACCCCCCTGTTTTGCCCTCAGAACAGCCTCAATTTGTCGCGGCATGGACTCTACAAGGTGTCAAAGTGTTCCACAGGGATGCTGGCCCATGTTGGCTCCAATGCTTCCCACAGTTGTGACAAGTTGGCTGAATGTCCTTTGGGTGGTGGACCATTCTTGGTTCACACGGGAAATTGTTGACCGTGGAAAAACTCAGCACTGTTGCAGTTCTTGACACAAACCGGTGCGCCTGGCTTCTACTACCATACAATGTTCAAAGGCCCTTACAGTTTTTGTCTTCCCCATTCACCCTTTGAATGGCACACATACACAATCCATGTCTCAAGTGTCTCAAGGCTTAAAAATCCTTCTTTAACATGTCTCCTCTCCTTCATCTACACTGATTGAAGTGGATTTAACAAGAGACATCAATAAGGGATCATAGCTTTCACCTGGATTCACCAGTCTATGTCATGGAAAGAGCAGGTGTTCTTAATGTTTTGTATAATCCGTGTAGAAACCACACGTTGGATTGTGATGGAGATGAGGATTAGCATAATTGATTACATTAAAAAAGTAATAAGACATCATTTTAATCATCCTTTTTCTTACTCATATGGCAGCTTTTCCCAAACTAGGGGTTGCGACCCCATGTGTTGTCAGCTGATTTGAAAGTGGGGTCGTGAGAGAAACAAAAACAAAAAATGTGCCGCTTGGTTGTAAAAAAAAAAGCGATTTCTGTTTTCTCCCTTCAAACGTGGATCTAACTTTTGAACGGTTGGAGCTACAGTATAAGCTATTATGACCCCAATCCTGAAAGCTAAGACTCTCGGGAACACGTACAATGCTCACAAGCCGCCACAGGACTCTTTAGAATAGAGTGGACAGGACCAGGCCACAAATCAGACTGGCGGGAAAAGAACATTGTCAATGAAAGCAATGATGGTGTTATTTTCTACACAGAAGATCATAGATCATAGATCAAGATCATAGATCATAGATCAAGATCATGAACTTCGTATGCATTGTGTGCTTCAGATGCAGTCATTGTGTTTACTTGATAGCTACCTACACAAATATCTAGCTAGAACAAAGTGTTAATAAGATAAAAATTCCTTAAAAATATGTAAAAGCAATACAAATCAAATTTGTCCAGTTACTTCAAACCATGCTTCCTTGAGATGAAAGTACTGCCAGACTGATTTGTAATACACTATCATAGCCCCAAATAAAGAAGTTAACATTGGCTGTTGATTATATCACCTTTTTTTTTACTGTGGGGGTCGTGAAATTGCTTTGATATCAAAATTAGGTAACAGGCCAAAAAGGTTTGAACCCCTGTCATATAGTAGGACTAAGTGCCACTGCTTCAAATGATTGCCTTTCTTTTTTGGTGGTATGAATAAATGCCACTGTGTTTTCTTCCTCTGTGGTGTTTCTCCCCACAGCTCCACAGAAGGGGCTCTGAGGTGAGAGACAGACAAGGAGAGCATGATATAATATAAGTTTTGTTCCCTGTCAGATATTGATGTTTGGTCATTTAGATTTGTTATTCAAAAATATAACATATATGTTTTTAGTTGAAAGTTTATAGTTAGGATTTTATTTAACGGAGGGGAGGGACCATACGTCCATGTTTTCTTACTCTGTGGTGTCCCTCCCTGCTACTGTTTCTGATACCATGTTTTCTTACTCTGTGGTGTCCCTCCCTGCCTTTGTTTCTGATACCATGTTTTCTTACTCTGTGGTGTCCCTCCCTGCCACTGTTTCTGATACCATGTTTTCTTGCTCTGTGGTGTCCCTCCCTGCTACTTTTTCTGATACCATGTTTTCTTGCTCTGTGGTGTCCCTCCCTGCTACTTTTTCTGATACCATGTTTTCTTCCTCTATGGTGTATTGTCCTCCAGCTCCACCGGCGGGGCTCCACTATGAGCAGCAGTACTACTCTCCCTCCCATAGGCAGACTGGGCCACTATGAGATCAAAGGACTGCTTCTGTGTTTCCTTCACATCGTCAGGACCGTCTCAGACGGTCAGTCAGCAACACAATATTAAATACATGTAGAACACATACCAAGGTTGGGGTCAATTTGATTTTCATTCCAGCCATTTCAGAAAGTAAACCAAATTCCAATTCTACATTTTTCTCATTAAAAAGCATTGAAGAGTATTGTAATTGGAACGTCAGTGTACTTCCTGAATTGACATACTGTAGTATGTGCAATATGTTACAGTATCTCTATGGTCAGCGCCACACAGTCACTTCTCTCTATTTGGGGTTTGATGATGCATACCCAGACACTGAATGAATGCACTGTATATCATGTGTTGTGTTCATTTGAGCTATATTATAGCTATCCTATTATTACGCCTATATTCAAACATTTTCATTGGCCTCATCTGTGGAATTTCTGACTGTTGTGCGGTTTTAGCAGACATCGGTGTGCTACTTGGTGCACTACTTTTGGCCAGGGCCTGTTCAAAAGTAATGCACTACAAAGGCAATATGGTGTAATTTGGGACGAAGACCTGGTCATTGTGTAATCTTCTGGTTGTTTCTGCCTGTTGACCTGCTACAAAAGCTGTCTCAGTGTCTGTCACTCTCCTGTTGTGTCTCTGTCTCTAGACAACCTGCTGGCCTACTGGAACAAGGTCAATCCTCAGGACATCATCAACTTCCTCAGTCTACTGGAGTGAGTACAAGATCATTATCTGATATTCACTGTGTGGATGCAGGACTAGAATATAATAGGTTATATTTGCTGTGTGAATGCAGGACTAGAATATAATAGGTTATATTTGCTGTGTGAATGCAGGATTAGAATATAATAGGTTATATTCTCTTGTGCGAATGCAGGATTAGAATATAATTGGTTATATTCTCTTGTGTGAATGCAGGATTAGAATATAGTAGGTTATATTTGCTGTGTGGATGCAGGATTAGAATATAGTAGGTTATATTCTCTTGTGTGAATGCAGGATTAGAATATAGTAGGTTATATTCGCTGTGTGGATGCAGGATTAGAATATAGTAGGTTATATTCGCTGTGTGGATGCAGGATTAGAATATAGTAGGTTATATTCGCTGTGTGGATGCAGGATTAGAATATAGTAGGTTATATTCGCTGTGTGGATGCAGGATTAGAATATAGTAGGTTATATTCGCTGTGTGGATGCAGGATTAGAATAGAGTAGGTTATATTATTTTGTGTGGATGCAGGATTAGAGTCAGGAAGTTTTCCTGATCATACACCCTGCCCAGGACAAACCCTGAGCTCTAGCCATTAAACTAGTTGTTAATGTCAAAATAAGGTATGTGTGTGTGTGAGCACGTGTGCACAGGCAATCGTTTTTAAACACAGCAAATAAATTCATAAAAAATCCTACAATGTAATTGTCTGTATTTTTTTCTTCTCATTCTGTCTGTCATAGTTGAAGTGTACCTATGATGAAAATTACAGGCCTCATCTTTTTAAGTGGGAGAACTTGCACAATTGGTGGCTGACTAAATACTTTTTTGCCCCACTGTATGCACGCACCACTTTTCTGTTTTGTCTTTTTAATTGTTTTTTTAAACAAGTTATTTTTTCCATTTCACTTCACCACTTTGAACTATTTTGTGTATGTCCATTACATGAAATCCAAATAAAAATCCATTTTAATTACAGGTTGTAATGCAACAAAATAGGAAAAACGCCAAGGGGATGAATACTTTTGCAAGGAACTGTATGTTAACCCTTCGGGAATTACCTGGATTTCTGCATAAATTAGTCATCAAATTTGATCTAATGACTTCTCCAAAAACTAATTGGAGTCAGGAGTTAGCTAACCTGGAGTCCAATCAATGAGACGAGATCGGAGATGTTGGTTAGAGCTGCCTTGCCCGATAAAAAAACACTCAAAAATTTGAGTTTTCTATTCACAAGAAGCATTGCCTGATAGTAAACATGCCTCAAACGAAAGAGATCTCAGAAGACCTAAGATTAAGAATTGTTGACTTGCATGAAGCTGGAAAGGGTTACAAAAGTATCTCTAAAAGCCTGACGTTCATCAGTCCACGGTAAGACAAATTGTCTATAAATGGAGAAAGTTCAGCACTGTTGCTACTTTCCCTAGGAGTGGCCGTCCTGCAAGAGCACGGCGCAGAATGCTCTGAGGTTAAGAATCCTAGAGAGTCAGCTAAGGACTTACAGAAATCTCTGGAACATGCTAACATCTCTGTTGACAAGTTTACGATACGTAAAACACTAAACAAGAATGGTGTTCATGGGAGGACACCACGGAAGAAGACACTGCTGTCCAAAAAAAACATTGCTGCACGTCTGAAGTTTTCAAAAGTGCATCTGGATGTTCCCCAGCGCTACTGGCAAAATATTCTGTGGACAGATGAAACTACAGTTGAGTTGTTTGGAAGGAACACAAAACACTATGTGTGGAGAAAAAAAGGCACAGCACAGCACACCAACATCAAAACCTCATCCCAACTGTAAATTATGGTGGAGGGAGCATCATGGTTTGTGGCTGCTTTGCTGCCCTCAGGGCCTACACAGCTTGCTATCATCAACGGAAAAATTAATTCCCAAGTTTATCAAGACATTTTGCAGGGGAACGTTAGGCTATCTGTCCGCCAATTGAAGCTCAACAGAATTTGAGTGATGCAACAGGACAACAGCCTAAAACACAGAAGTAAATCAACAACAGAATGGCTTCAACAGAAGAAAATACACCTTCTGGAGTGGCCAAGTCAGAGTCCTGACCTCAACCCGATTGAGATGCTATGGCAAGAGAGCAGTTCACACTAGACATCCCAAGATTAATGCTGAACTGAAACAGTTTTGAAAAGAGAAAAGGTCCAAAAGTCCTCCTGACCATTGTGAAGGTCTGATCAGCAACTACAGAAAACGTTTGATTGAGGCTATTGCTGCCAAAGGAGGGTCAACCAGTTATTAAATCCAAGGCTTCACATACTTTTCCCACCCTGCACTGTGAATGTTTACATGGTGTGCTCAATAAAGACATGAAAACGTATAATTGTTTGTGTGTTATTAGTTTAAGCAGACTGTTTGTCTATTGTTGTGACCTAGATGAAGATCAGATCCAATTTTATGACCACTTTATGCAGAAGTCCAGGTAATTCCAAAGGGTTCACATGCTTTTTCTTGCCACTGTATAACAATCACTTATCAAGTGATTGATGTTGTTGTCCTATTTGCATACCACTAATCAACTATGTGATGTACAAGACTATTAATTGCAATTAACATCTATGAGATAAACTGTTATTTATCCGGACCTCGTCAATCTCTTTCAGGACATGCCTGGTGCAGTTCCGTTACGTTGGAAAGAGAAACATTGGCAGGTAGGATGATGTTTGGATTACGTACAGCACTAAAATATAGTGCTACTAAGTTTGTCCTAAACAGGTATATGGTACCTGTGTCTCTGTGTGTATTTGTAGGAGTAAGAATGCTTGGATGTCCAAGCTAAGGTTCCTCGCCAGTCCAATAAATTCTATTATAATTATTGTCCCCCACACATCTTTAGGCTTGGTTGTCAAAGGTTGTTATTCTTTTTTTGTTATTGCTAATAAATGGGCGGTAAAGCAGCAGGGTAGCCTAGTGGTTAGAGCGTTAGAGCAGTAACCGGAAGGTTGCAAGTTCAAACCCCCGAGCTGACAAGGTACAAATTTGCGATTCTGCCCATGAACAGGCAGTTACCCCACTGTTCCTAGGCCGTCATTGAAAATAAGATTTTGTTCTTAACTGACTTGCCTAATTAAATAAAGGTTAAAAAAATTACAATGTTAATGCATCTACACTTATCTTTAGGTGTACGTGTGTTTCTGAGTCTGGTTTATCAGATTTAGGTTTCCTGCAGTCCATTACATGAGTCATTAACTCCCTAGTTGTTTAAGTTCAGTGGAGTGTATTGAAGTGCCTCTGTCAAGACCAGGGCTGTTACGGTGACCGTATTGCCGCCACACTGGCGGTCACGAGTCATTAAGCCAGTCAAATGAAGGCTTCTCCAAGCTCTGATGCTGCTGACAGTCATTCGTAGCTTATCAAACCTGCTAACTGCATGGCACTCTATTGTCCCTCTAATCACTCTGACATCAATGCAAAACACTTCATGAGAGCCCAAGAGCCCATGTTGCGCAGCCTTTCTAGAAATCAAATCAAATGTTATGACACATGCAGATGTTTTTGCTGGTGTAGTGATATACTTGTGTTCCTAGCTCCAGCAGTGCAGTAATATCTACATTTCACAATACACACAATCTAAAAGTAAAGAATGGAATGAAGGAATATATATATATTAGGATGAGCTGGGACCGAGAGATTAAGAAACAGAGTCCGATGTCGGAGTGGCATACAGTAGAATAGAATACACTGTATACATATGAGATGAGTATATATGAGTAATATTTAAACATTAAAGTGACTAGTCTTCCATTATTAAAGTAGCCCGTGATTTCAAGTCTATGTATATGGGGCAGCAGCTGTCGTGGAAATATTCAGGCGGTAATATTTCTCAACTACCAGAGCCTGTGAGTTCAAATAGACTGTCATTAGAATATAATAAAAGCCGAGCTGGTTCATGAAAACAACTACTTTTCCAGTCTTGGCACACACTCTTTATACAGGTTACAACCTTACGTCACACACATAGTAACTCCTCCGTATGATTCAACCCCTCTGGCATTTGGCCACCATTATCCTTTTTGCCTTGCACTAATTTTAGTTTGGTTTCCCCTGTTTTGAAGACAGGTGCATGATAATGGTCCATTCTAAATCAAAACAAATTTCACGCAGATATTATTTAGTATATGTAAAGACAAGATTAAATCAAGAATAGTCGATGGGTGACAATATTGGTCTATAACTTGTGAATTATATATTATTACTTGTGAATGATGCCCAGCGTAAGTCAAGAAACAATGCCTTTTTCTAATCATAGTCACTTAAGCTGTGATACAAGGTTTGTATCACAGCTTATGTGTACAAATAACTTAAGTTAAGCACATTAATTAAGCACATTAATCCACTTTACTCTCCCCAAATCAATCATCAAGTTTGCAGACGACACAACAGTAGTAGGCTTGATTAACAACAACAACGCGACAGCCTACAGGGAGGAGATGAGTGTGGTGTCAGGAAAATAACCTCTCACTCAACGTCAAAAAAACAAAGGATATGACATTGGACTTCAGGAAACAGCAGAGGGATCACCCCCTATCCACATCGACGGGACAGCATTGGAGAAGGTGGAAAGTTTTAAGTTCCTCTGCGTATATCACTGACAAACTGAAATGGACCACCCACACAGACAGTGTGGTGAAGAAGGCGCAACAGCACCTCTTCAACCTCGGGAGGCTGAAGAAATTTGGCTTGGCACCTAAAACCCTCCAACTTTGACAGATGCAAAATTGAGAGCATCCTGTCTCGCTGTATCACCGTCTGGTACGGCAACTGCACCGCCCATAACCGCAGGGCTCTCCAGAGGGTGGTGCAGTCTGCCCAACGCATTGCCGGGGGCAAACTACCTGCCCTCCAGGACACCTACATCACCCGATGTCACAAGAAGGCCAAAAAGATCATCAAGTACAACGACCACCCAAGCCACTGCCTGTTCACCCTGCTACCATCCAGAAGGCGAGGTCAGTACAGGTGCATCAAAGCTGGGACTGAGAGATTAAGAAACAGCTTCTATCTCAAGGCCATCAGACTACTAAACAACAAACACTAACTCAGAGAGGCTGCTGCCCACATTGAAACCAAATCACTGGACACTTTAATAAATGGATCACTAGTCACTTTAAACAACGTCACTTTAAATAATGCCATTTATTGTTTACATATCTTACATTACTCATGTATTTTATACCATCTACTGCATCGTGCCTATGCCGCTCGGCCATCGCTCGTCCATATACTTTTATGTACATATTCTCATTCACCCCTTTAGATTTGCGTGTATTAGGTAGTTGTTGGGGAATGAAAAACAGACTGAAAAACATCTTCTATCTCAAGGCCATCAGACTGTTAAACAGTCATCTCTAGCACAAAGAGGCTGCTGCCTAGATACAGACTTGAAATCATTGGCCACTTTAATAAATGGAACACTAGTCACTTTAATAATGCCACTTTAATAATGTTCACATATCTTGCATTACTCATCTCATATTTATTCTATACTATATATTGCATCTTAGTCTATGCCGCTCTGACATTGCTCATCCATATATTTATATATTTTTATTCCATTCCTTTACTTAGATTTGTGTTATTAGGTATTTGTTGTGGAATTGTTAGATATTACTTGTTAGATATTGCTGCACTGTCGGAACTAGAAGCACAAGCATTTCGCTACACTCGCAATAACATCTGCTAACCTTGTGTACTGTATGTGACCAATCAAATTTGATTTGATTTGGTATAGAGCCTAACTGGCATACATAAGCAGCCTGTAAAGTTCCAAGTTTAGGAAAGATAATTTTCACCATAAAAATGCACCTTTATAATAAAAGCATTACATGCATAATCGCATTTGCAGTTACTTTTGATAATGGTGTTCCTTCTAATGGAACGTCTGCACTTATAGTGTGCGCATTGCTGCGCTTATAATGTGAAGAAATAGCCTAATAGTTTATCAACATTTTAAGCTAAACGTTTGATCTGTTGCGTCAGCCTCATTGTGTAAAAAGTTTTTTTTGATGCTAGTGGTTATATTAATTTGGGATCTATCGCATCCCACAACTATCCCAGACTGCGCACAGAATATAATAGGTCAACTTTTGCTCATGCTTTTGCTGTTCGTTAGGCTTACTCATCTTGTTGGCTGACAAAGTAAATGTGGACGGTACTTCCAGTATCTTTAATATGCACTTCGGAATTGGATAAGGACGAGCGCAGTTGCGTCCCTGAAGTGTCTGTCTTCACTTGTAGCCTGTGAGAAAGACCTGATCACGTGATTGAGAGCCATGTGAGTGAGAGGTGCTTCCGAGCACGCAGCACTCAGGGAGAAGGGAATTATAATATTCAGCCTAAGGGCACAACAACCACTGGCCACAAAAGGCATGTATTTTTTTCGGGGGCATTACAGCCATACAAAGGGGATGCCGCCGGGAAATTTGAAGCAATATCAAGTGTTTGTCAAATTGTGAATCATTGACTGGTGTAGTGTGTATAACAAGCAGAACTCATGCCTTTCATGCAACGTTTTTTCAAATCATCATTAGAGTCGCATTATGCATTTATTAAAAATCGACACATATAGCCAAACGTTTGTAGAAGTTACATTAATAACTATAAATTAAGCATATAAGTGTGCCTATTTCTTTGTTAACCGCTCAACACAGAATAGCCGCATGTGCACAGAAAATATCCTTTCAATTTTATTCAGCTTCATTCAATTGTATTCTTCATACTATAAAATAATGCCATGGACTTCTATGCCAATCTTGTCTGCTAAATGAACTAGTGTAGCCCACAGCCATATGGCATAGCCAGATGAGGACCTAACATAAGGACAACTCAAAGTATACTATTTTGTTCTTCTGAAATAGACTACATTTTCTTTATATACCGCCACAGCCCTAGACAAGACACCTAGGTGTTCCATGCCAATACATTATATCATAGTCATTGTCTCTCTCAACCCATCTTATAGTAATGTGTGTGTGTGTGTGTGCATGCGTGTTGGCGGCGTGTGTGTATAGGAGTCAGGATGCCTGGGTGTCCAAGCTGTTCTCTTCAGACAGGAAGTCCCAGACCATGCCTGTGATGCGCTGCAGAGCCGGCCTAATGCAGAGCCGGCTTCAGCAGTTCAGCACCATGGATACCTCTCTCACACTCAACATAGGTACATGAATATGATGCTATCCCTTCCCACTTCCCTCCCTCAAACTGTAAGTTTGCACATACAGTTGAAGTCGGAAGTTTACATACACTTAGGTTGGACTCATTTCAACCACTCCACAAATTTCTTGTTAACAAACTATAGTTTTAGCAAGTCGGTTAGGACATCTACTTTGTGCATGACACAATACATTTTTCCAACAATTGTTTACAGACAGATTATTTCACTTATAATTCACAGTATCACAATTCCAGTGGGTCAGAAGATTACATGCACTAAGTTGACTGTGCCTTTTAAACAGCTTGGAAAATTCCAGAAAATGATGTCATGGCTTTAGAAGCTTCTGATAGGCTAATTGACATAATTTGAGTCATTTGGAGGTGTACCTGTGGATGTATTTCAAGGCCTACCTTCAAACTCAGTGCCTCTTTGCTTGACATCATGGGAAAATCAAAAGAAATCAGCTAAGACCACAGAAAATAAATTGTAGACCACAAGTCTGGTTCATCCTTGGGAGCAATTTCCAAATGCCTGAAGGTACCAGGTTCATCTGTACAAACAATAGTATGCAAAAATAAACACCATGGGACCACGCAGCCGTCATACCGCTCAGGAAGGAGACGCGTTCTGTCTCCTCTAGATGAGCGTACTTTGGTGCGAAAAGTGCAAATCAATCCCAAAACAACAGCAAAGGACATTGTGAAGATGCTGGAGGAAACAGGTACAAAAGTATCTATATCCACAGTAAAACAAGTCCTATATCAACATAACCTGAAAGGCCGCTCAGCAAGGAAGAAGCCCATGCTCCAAAACCGCCATAAAAAAGCCAGACTGAAGGGACAAAGATTGTACTTTTTGGAGATGAAACAAAAATAGAACTGTTCAGCCATAATAACCATTCTTATGTTTGGAGGAAAAGGGGGGATGCTTGCAAGCCGAAGAACACCATCCCAACCGTGAAGCACGGGGGTGGCTGCATCATCTTGTGGGGGTGCTTTGCTGCAGGAGGGACTGGTGCACTTCACAAAATAGATGGCATCATGAGGCAGGACAATTATGTGGATATATTAAAGCAAAATCTCAGTCAGGACGTCAGTCAGGAATTTAAAGCTTGGTCACAAATGGGTCTTCCAAATGGACAATGATCCCAAACATACTTCCAAAGTTGTGGGGAAATGGCTTAAGGACAACAAAGTCAAGGTATTGGAGTGGCCATCACAAAGCCCTGACCTCAATCCTATAGAACATTTGTGGGCAGAACTGAAAAAGCTTGTGCAAGCAAGGAGGCCTATACAAACCTGACTCAGTTACACCAGCTCTGTCAGGAGGAATGGGCCAAAATTCACCCAATGTATTGTGGGAAGCTTGTGGAAGGCTACCAGAAACGTTTGACCCAATTAAAACAATTTAAAGGCAATGCTACCAAATACTAATTGAGTGTATGTAAACTTCTGACCCACTGGGAATGTGATGAAATAAATAAAAGCTGAAATAAATCATTCTCTCTACTATTATTCTGACATTTCACATTCTTGAAATAAAGTGGTGATCCTAACTGACCTAAGACAGGTAATTTTTACTCGGATTAAACATCTGGAATTGTGAAATGCTGAGTTTAAATCTATTTGGCTAAGGTGTATGTAAACTTCTGACTTCAACTGTATACTGTACTTACTGCTTAAACCATAATCTGGGCTTGCAAAGTAGCCATTGAATATGGTGATTCTCCTTTAAACTTGCCATTCACCAGCTTTTCAAGCTTAATAATCTCAAAATACGTTCGGTACTTACCAAAGAATGGAGTTTTACTAAGCAACTATCGTCATTCCTGCCGTTCCAGCCGTTATGTACTTCCATAAAAGGTCTAAAATAAAAAGTTACATTGTCACGCCCTGGTCTAAGTATTTTGTGTTTTCTTTATTATTTTGGTCAGGCCAGGGTGTGACATGGGTTTTTTATGTGGTGTATTGAGTCTTGTTTTTTTTTGTAGGCATTGGGATTGTGGTATAGTGTTTTTTTTTTTTGAAAAGTCTATGGTTGCCTGAAGTGGTTCTCAATCAGAGGCAGGTGTTTATCGTTGTCTCTGATTGGGAACCATATTTAGGCAGCCATATTCTTTGAGTGTTTCGTGGGTGATTGTTCCTGTCTCTGTGTTTGTTTGTACCAGATAGGCTGTTTAGGTTTTCACGGTTCTTGTTTTGTATTGATCGTGTTTCATCTTAATTAAACATGTATCAAAATTACCACGCTGCATTTTGGTCCGATCCGAGCTACACGTCCTCTTCAGAGGAGGAGATCGTAACATACATGCAGCTGAAAATGTTTAAAATTGCAGGTGTGCATGAGCCAACTCTTCTGCACGTCCAGCAATGTTAGTAATGTAATTCAAATACACTAAATAAAGCCTATGTAGAAATATACAATAACTGTAAAAACATACCCTATATTGTCAACTGAATCTATTATATATTATTGCATTTTGTGTAACGCGGGTGAAACAACAGATTGATATGACATTCATACAGTGTTGTAGGTGATCAAATCAATGACCTTTCCTGCTGCTGGATCAGCCGACCTGTGCGTGGCAGTAATGAATGATTTTATTGGAGGTGCAGAAGAGGTGGAGTTGGCGCATGCACACTTGCAAGAAGATTTTGATTCTTTCCAGACAAGGCATTTTTCCGGTTGCATGTGACTTTTTATTTAAACCTTTTTTGGAACTACATACCGAGCGGAAACAGCAGTAATGACGATAGTTGCTCAGCAGAATTCATTGCTAAGTATGGCAAGTTGAATGGCTGCTTCCTGGGCTTAAAGGAGAATCGCCATATTCAACGTCTCCTGTAAGCCCAGATTGTGGTTCATTCGCTGCTATAGCTTGACTATGAGCCCTCCAAAACATATGCTATAAGTTTACATAATATAAGTCAGTTACATAATGATATTCACTATCCACTGTCTTCTCTAACACTCTTATTTAGGTGCTACTCTGATATACAATTCACTGTCCCAATTTTGATACTGAGCCATCCCAATATTCCACTATAATATATGGCCTGGAGATGTCCTCTGACTCTCTCTCTCTCCTTCCTGGTGTGTGGTCCCAGGGGCTGGTCCCTCGGAGGCAGAGGTCCACCACCAGGCTCTGTTGGAGGGTAATATCTCTACTGAGGCCTGCCTCAGTGTACTGGACGTCCTCTCACACTTCACTCAGTGCTTCAAGGTCAGTACTAGACCTCTTTACTGACCACATGACCTGACCAAAAACAATTACAAGCCCTAGTTATGGACTAGTTCAAATTCAAATGATGTTAGCATCAGATCATGTGAATGATTGGTTAGTTGGTATTTGAAAACCACATCGATTTTCTTGCGTGGATCCATTGATTGACTGATTGATTGTCCTCAGAACCAGCTGCTGGACAGCGACGGCCACAATCCCCTGATGAAGAAGGTTTTTGACATCTATCTGAACTTTCTGAAAGTCGGCCAATCAGAGGCTGCCCTCAAACACGTCTTCGCCTCCCTCAGGGCTTTCATGAACAAGGTGGGAACAAAAAGACTCATAACTTTAAAGGCGGGAGATAACATAAGTCATCAGGTGATTTATAGATGGAAAATAGGCCCAGGTGCTCAAATTGCAGTCTCAATGATTATGGATTAGATATGGATTTTTGCTATGGCTTGTTTTAATGTACTTCATTACTACATACAATGTATACTCTATATAAATACTGAATATTGATATTATTACCATAATACGGCTTGCCTCGTAATGTTGGTATTTTGTTGTTATCAGTTCCCAACGGCGTTGTTCAAGGGCCGCGTGACTCTGTGTGCGGCTCTGTGCTACGAGGTTCTGAAGTGCTGTGTGTCTAAGATGGGTCTGCTGCGGGCCGAGGCCTCCGCTCTGCTCTACCTGCTGATGAGGAACAACTATGAGTACACCAAGAGGAAGACCTTCCTACGCACTCACCTACAGGTCAGATACAACATCCCCCTGAACGGCAAGGAACTGCCAACTGTCATTGATTGTTTAGTCAACTGCACGATGCAATGCTGATTCTGTTACTGTATCATCAGCAGTCCATCACTGTTATGATTATGTAATCAAAACACTTGAACTAAACACTATCCCCAAGGTCATTAGTCCTCGCTGTGCAGTTTCAGCTATTAATCACGCACAAACTCCCCTCACACAAATATATTTAATGTTCACACAAACATAAACAGTTACTATGAACAGTTAGTAGGAAAGGCTATAGAACACCTGGAAACTGAAGTCAATGCAGATTTGACATCACAGTACTTAGATTGCTTTGATAATCTGACCAAAGAATGAACTAAATAAAGACCGCCTGCTTAGTTTCCTAACCTCCTCTAACAATCGGTTAAGTGTCAGAGACCTGCTCCATGCTTTCACAAAGTGCCACGAGACTCATATCTACCACATCATCCATGGTGAAGTTAGTCACTGATTCCAATTTCCATCCCATAACGCATCCATTTGATGGAGGTGTTGTGTTCACATCTGTTCCCCTCTCCACCCTTCCTATTTCCTGGACCAGATCATCATCGCCGTGAGCCAGCTGATCTCAGACGTGGCGCTGACCGGCAGCTCCCGCTTCCAGGAGTCCCTCTCCATCATCAACAACTTTGCCAACAGCGACAAAGCAATGAAGGTAACAGTTAGGGAAAGCTTGGAATGTTTATTTGTTGTAGGTGGTTATGACCTGAGTTAGCTCCCAGGGTTACGTAATTGCTAGGCTTTATCTCGTAAGGCCGAAATGGTCTTGAGTCTCCATCATCAACAACAGCGACAACAGTCACGAAACCTTTAAGGTAACCCTACAATAGAATATTATAATATGTAAGCAGAGGTCTGCTTTAGGCCCTTTCAAACTACCAGACCTGTGTGCAAATATAGTTTGTTTTCCTTCGGACTGCGGTGATTCGGGCTGCGGTGATTCTGACTGCGGTGATTCTGACTGCGGTGATTCTGACTGCGGTGATTCTGACTGCGGTGATTCTGACTGCGGTGATTCTGACTGCGGTGATTCTGACTGCGGTGATTCGACTGCGGTGATTCAGACTGTAGGGCTTTCATCCCCTTGGGTCTGTTTTTCACCCAGTAGATACTGTACCTCTTCCATCTTCCTAGTGTAGAGTACAGACTGCTCCTAGTGTAGAGTACAGACAGTCCTGCTGTAGTCAGTGTCAGAACCACAGGAACAGTGTGGGACTCCCATAATGAGGTTCAAAGGTGTGTCAATGAGACAGATATACTGCACTGTCTGTGGTTCTTTCATGAGTCATACTGTAGTTTGTTTATCTTCTTGGGTTGTTCCTCTGTCAGATATTAACTTTACTGTTGACTTGGAAAGAGAGATTACAACATAAGATGTGTACATGATCGAAGTCTTGCTACAGTCGGTAATATGTTGAAATGCATGTGTCTGAGTTGTAAAAGACTCGTGTTAACCCCAGAGCTAGCCTAATGCATAGGCTTTAGCTCATTGGGCTAATGCAGTCTTGAGTCGAGCAGATGACCATGATTGGATGCCTTGTGATTTTGCCTGTGAACACACTTTAGTCTCACTGGATGAGAGCACCTGCTAAATGACTCCGATGCAAATGCACTATGAAGAATGGGAACTGTGTTCTGGATTGTACCCTTTTTTCAATTTTTGCCTAAAATGACATACCCAAACCTAACTGCCTGTAGCTTAGGCCCTGAAGCAAGGATATGCATATTCTTGATACCATTTGAATGGAAACACTTTGAAGTTTGTGAAAATGTGAAATTAATGTTGGAGATAATAACATATTCGATCTGGTAAAAGTTCATGCCAAAAAAAAAACGCAGCATCCTGGAGTCGCCTGTTCACTGTTGACGTTGTTTTTTTGCGGGTACTATTTAATGAAGCTGCCAGTTGAGGACTTGTGAGGGGTCCTCAGCTGGGATGCTGGCCTTCTAGGCATAGTTGCAAAGAAAAAGCCATATCTCAGACTGGCCAATACAAATAAAAGATTAAGATGGGCAAAATAACACAGACACTGGACAGAGGAACTCTGTCTAGAAGGCCAGCATCCCGGAGTCGCCTATTCGCTGTTGACGTTGAGACTGGTGTTCTGCGGGTACTATTTAATGAAGCTGCCAGTTGAGGACTTGTGAGGCACCTGTTTCTCAAACTAGACACTCTAATGTACTTGTCTTCTTGCTCAGTTGTGCACCGGGGCCTCCCACTCCTCTTTCTATTCTGGTTAGGGCCAGTTTGCGCAGTTCTGGGAAGGGAGTAGTACACAGCTTTGTACTAGATCTTCAGTTTCTTGGCAATTTCTCCCATGGAATAGATTTAATTTCTCAGAACAAGAATAGCCTGACGAGTTTCAGAAGAAAGTGCTTTGTTTCTGGACATTTTGAGCCTGTAATCGAACCCACAAATGATGATGCTCCAGATTCTCAACTAGTCTAAAGAAGGCCAGTTGCATTGCTTCTGTAATCAGGACAACAATTTTCAGCTGTGCTAACATAATTGCAAAAGGGTTTTCTAATGATCAATAGCCTTTTAAAATGCTAAACTTGGATTAGCTAACACAACGTGCCATTGGAACACAGAAGTGATGGTTGCTGATAATGGGCCTCTGTATGCCTATGTAGATATTCCGTTAAAATCAGCAGTTTCCAGCTACAATACTCATTTACAACATTAACAATGTGTACACTGTATTTCTGATATATATATATTTTTAACCAAAAACAAAGAAATTTCTAAGTGACCCCAAACTTTTGAACGGTAGTGTATATAAATACTTTATTTGTATATGTTCCTTTCTTATTTCCTGCAAACCCTACCAACCCTCCTCTAATTGGAGTAAACTATTTAACAACAACACTTAGGCTTCTAGTTCCAGCTTATACATACTATATACATTTTACGGACACAATCTTTTATCCAATAGTTATATTTTGTTTTTAGTCCTGGCCTTCCTCTCTTTCTGATGTCCATCCAGTTTGATTTCTATTTGCCATATATTTTTAACTGTGCTTTGATGCGTCACAAAAGTACTGACCCTTTCTATTCTCATAGTTTCTACAGATTGTAAATTAAAGATAACATTTTTTGCTAAAATAATTATTATATTATTGATCGCTTGCCTATGACTTTTCAAATTTAATTACATTTTTTTAACTAGGCAAGTCAGTGAAGAACAAATTCTTGTTTTCAATGACTGTCTAGGAACTGTGGGTTAACTGCCTTGTTCAGGGGCAGAACGACAGAATTTTACCTTGTCAGCTCAGGGATTCGATCTTGCAACCTTCCGGTTACTAGTCCAATGCTCTAAATCACCCAGTATTGATATCTGCAGCGTTAGCTCCAGGTAAATGTTGCAATTCTTCAGCCATTCCTGGACCTGTGACCAAAAACGAGCTACATATGGACAGTATCAATATAAATGATCTAATGACTCTGCCTCCTCTTAGAAAAAACTGCAGAGCTGGAAAGATTGTATCCCCCATGTATATATATATATAACATTCTATTGGTTGTAAGAATTTTGTATAATAATTGAAATTGAAAAATTCTAAGTTTTAAATCCAGCATTGTTTTGCGTGTCAATTCATAATCCATATGCAATCTATATGGCACAGCTGTATATTGTTTGGTCCTTAAATTAATCTGCTATATATTTTTATTTATCACAATTTTCTTTAACCAATGTTGGTCTTTAATGCAGGGCCGACAGACAACTTCCTTACTTTTTCCCTCTTCCACTTGCCTCTTCCATTTTTGCGGTAATGCTGCAATTAGTTGGTTGTCATTTTGGGTAGAGCAGACATTTCCATATATTTTTGTTAGCTGCATGTGTGACATAACTCTGGCCTATTTCTATTTTGCCCTGTTTATCAAAAGTGTTGGAAAGACTTGTCAATAATCAACTGACTGGCTTTCTTGATGTCTATAGTATTCTCTCTGGTATGCAATCTGGTTTCCACTCAGGTTATGGATGTGTCACTGCAACCTTAAAGGTCCTAAATGACGGCACCATTGCCCTTGATTCTAAGCAATGTTGTGCTGCTATTTTTATTTTCTTGACCAAAGCTTTTGATACGGCAGACCATTCCATTCTAGTGGGCCAGTGAAGGAGTATTGGTGTCTCTGAGGGGTCTTTAGCCTGGTTTGCTAACTACCTCTCAAAGAGTGCATTGTATAAAGTCAGAAAATCTGTTGTCTCAGCCACTGCCTGTCACCAAGTGAGTCACGTCATACAAGTACTTGGGAGTATGGCTAGACGGTGCACTGTCCTCTCAGCACATAAAGCTGCAGGCTAAAGTTAAATCTAGACTTGGTTTCCTCATAATCGCTCCTCTTTCACCCCAGCTGCCAAACTAACCCTGATTCAGATGACCATCCTAACCATGCTAGGTTACAGAGATTTATAGATAAACAGGTAAGGGTGCTCTCGAGCAGCTAGATGTCGGCCATCAGATTTGCCAACAATATAGGACACATCACTGCACTCTATACTCCTCTGTAAACCGGTCATCTCTGTATACCTGACCCACTGCCTCACTCCCCCCTATCTGAGATATCTACTGCAGCCCTCATCCTCCACATACCACACCCGTTCTGCCTGTCACATTCTGTTAAAGGTCCCCAAAGCACACATATCCCTGGGTCGCGTGTCTTTTCAGTTTGCTGCAGCTAGCGACTGGAATGAGCTGCAACAAACACTCAACCTGGACAGTTTTATCTCAATCTCTTTGTTCAAAGACTCAATCATGGACAGTTTTACTGACAGTTGTGGCTGCTTTGCGTATTATTGTCTCTACCTGCTTGCCCTTTGTGCTGTTGTCTGTGCCCAATAATGTTTGTACCATGTTTTGTGCTGCAACCATGCTGTGTTGCTACCATCTTGTTGTCATGTTGTGCTGCTACCATGCTGTGTTGTCATGTGTTGCTGCCTTGCTATGTTGTTGTCTTAGGTCTCCATGTATTGTTGTCTCTCTTGTCGTAATGTGTGTTTTGTCCTATATTTATGTTATTTATTTTTTTATATATTATCTTTGTATTTAAATGTTCCATTTGTTTTAATGAATTTGTATATATGTTTTTATTTTTATTTTTAATCCCAACCACAATATTTGTTGTATTATTTGTTCTATCTTTTCTGTTGGATTAAACTGAAATTGCGCCTCTATGGCTTTGCTATAGTTTTCCTATTCTGTTCCCCTTTTACCGGAGTGTCAGAAACTACGGATGCCATTTCAATGGTGGTTATTTCTGTGCCTCTCTCGATGTGTCTAGGGTGTTTAGATTTCCTCACTCATGGCTCTAACACACACCCTCTTAATAATTTTCCAAAGTAATGATACCCACTTCCCCGGGGAGTAGTTATGGTCTTTATGCCTATTAATTGGTCAAGGCACCGTATACCTTGTATTACAACCAATACTCATACATTCTAACCATCTCCTCCAGAACTTATAGGCAACCTTCTATCACCATCCACATCCCCTCCTGTTATCCTTCTCAACCCAATTGAGATGGTTTGGGATGAGTTGGAGTGCAGAATGAAGGAAAAGCAGCCAACAAGTGCTCAGCATATGAGGGAACTCCTTC
This sequence comes from Oncorhynchus kisutch, assembly GCF_002021735.2. Classification (NCBI taxonomy): domain Eukaryota; kingdom Metazoa; phylum Chordata; class Actinopteri; order Salmoniformes; family Salmonidae; genus Oncorhynchus; species Oncorhynchus kisutch. The sequence goes on from NC_034182.2 coordinate 27,321,052, forward strand.
AAGACTGTTGAAAAAGCATTCCTCGTGAAGCTGGTTGAGAGAATGCCAAGAGTGTGCAAAGCTGTCATCAAGGCAAAGGGTGGCTACTTTGAAGAAATTAAAATACATTTTAACACTTTTTTTTGGTTACAACATGATTCAATATATGTTATTTCATAGTTTTTATGTATTTCACTATTATTCTACAATGTAGAAATGTGTAAAATAAAGAAAAACCCTTGAACCAGTCCAAACTTTTGACTGGTACTGTAAATATGTGCGGGAACACATTCGATTGGTTCTCCAATCTAATGAGTGAACATTTAGTTAATCTGAAACATTCTTACAAGAGTTTAAAAACAACATGTATTTCGTTTTTAACCGTAATAAGCACAAGTTTTAAATCAGCAAGGGATTCCTACATACCTATAAAATCTGACTAGTTTTGACACAGCCAGATCAACAGTCTGGACTATAGCATCCATACTGTATTCCTGCAACTACCTCCCCCTAACAAGCAATGTTTTAAATGTGTTCTACCCTCTTGTGGCTTTGAGTTTTTACATTTCTTTTCAATTTCACTTACTTCACTCTGTTTGTGTGTGTGTGTCCAGTCGACAGCGTTCCCTGGGGAGGTGAAGGGACTGACCAAGCGTATCCGGACGGTGCTGATGGCCACGGCCCAGATGAGGGAGCATGAGAAGGACCCGGAGATGCTGCTGGACCTGCAGTATAGCCTGGCTCGCTCCTACGCCTCCACCCCCGAGCTACGACGCACCTGGCTGGACAGCATGGCCCGGGCACACATCAAGAATGGAGATCTCTCAGAGGTACAGTCAGTGATGTATAGAAATATGTACGACTATCTGTATGTGAATATGTATGTATGTCCATGGGTACTGTGCTACACGCTCTCAAACACCTTGTAAAATGTATTTGGCTAAGGTGTATGTAAACTTCCGATTTCAAATGTATATATATTTTTTTTACCAATCTAACTACATAACAACATAATGGTAATAATGTATTTGAATGGTAAATCTCTATTGATAAACTGGGTAAATCAAGATGTAGACTAGGTCTAGTCACAATACAGGTTAAATGCATATTCAATAGGAGTGTATGCATGCATTGTGTTATAGAACAAATATATAATAATAATGCTGTATTGTCAAAATACACTGAATATATGACAAACAATCTATTTCCCTTCCATTTGAGACTTGTTTTATTGTGCTAATCAACAACATTTGCATAGAAGTAGCTTATTTTATATAAAGTGTATGCTGTCTCTTTAACAAGTAAGGAGGTCATACACGAGGCAAGAGGGGGCCGCCCAGAGTCCGTTCGCTGAGTCAGTAGAGCTCGCCAGCTTGTCGTCCAAAACCCCAGAAATGAGTTACCTCTGATTTGTTCAGCCCTTCCTATGGGGAAAATTAATGGGGAAAGAATAGGGTTTTGGGATAAATGCCGAAAATAAGGTCTTAGGTTAACACAGGCTCAGGAGATCTTATACATTTTGTTCTATGAGATCATATCATTCAGTTAACATGACCTTTATGAATTATGGCGCCTTCATGTACTTTATGTGCCTTTTTTGTATTACATAATTGCTTAAAAGTTTATAAAAATTGACTTTGGCTGATGTAGATTATCTCGTAGACCAAAGCGTATCAGATCTCCTAAGCCTGTGTTTACCACAGACTTTATTTTCAGCATTTATCCAAAAACACTACAAAAACTCCATTATTTTTCCCCGTAGGCTTTGTCCAACAACCCATGGAGGAGTTAGTGCCTAAAAAAAGATTACTATTGCTCTCTATAGGTCATCTTTGGTAGAGACCTGATAGAGAGACCTGTTTTAAGTGGCAATCAGCTTTGACATTTTTTTGCAAACACTAATTAACAGTTTCAACATTTCTACATGTATCGTCGCATTATTCAAGTGCGTTAACTTCTGCAGCATGAGTTGGGCGCTAACATGATGCAGCCTAGACACCCAGTACAGGTTAGGTGGAGCAGTCACGGTGCTTTTGCACTAGAAGAGTGACATCAGCTGTGATGATAGGCAGAGTTGATCCGTGAGACACATTTGACAGAAGTACACATTTGACCGTTTGACCATTTGACCGTTTTTCATTTTCTAGTATCTAAAAAGTACAGAAGTTATACCGTGCAACACTAAACACAATACAGATATCTGACTCTGGGTAAGTACAAAGTCCACACTGTGTCCTGCAGGGCATTGGGGCATGAGCCAACTCTTTTTTAAGGACAGTGCTTAGGGGATGAGGTGGCTGAGTGGTTAAGGCGACGGATTGCTAATCCATTATTCTCTGCATGCGTGGGTTTGAATCCAATTCTTGTTGCACAACATTTTATATTGTGGGTTCAATTACCGCAGGGGTCACATACACATACTAATAATGGATGCACTTACTGTACTCTATGTCACTTTGCATAAAGGCTTTTGCTAAACATATATTTGTACATTGTAACTGTGATGTATGCTGAGGTGGTTTGTATAATGCCTTTTATTTGCAGCCCTGAGGAACTATTGACATTAGGTTTATCCATCAGGGAGCCTGTGCTCTCTCACTCTCTCTCTCTCCCTGTCTGTCTGTCTGTCTGTCTGTTTGTGGCTTCTTCATACACTGAGTAAACCAAGACTCATACTGCTGTGGCTGTGTGCCAGTGTCTGACTGTCAATATTGGTTTAGAATTTAGTTTCAAATAAACATAGCTAAGATGGTGACCTCGCATGACTATTCCCTATATAGTGCACTACTTTTGGCCAGGGCCATAGTCAAGAGTAGTGCACTAGGTACTGTATATAGAGAATAGGGTGCCTGTTGATCACAGCTGATATGACTAAAGGATTCAACATGCTCAGGAAATAACACTTTATTGTAACATGTACAGTATATCACAAAAGTGAGTACACCCCTCACATTTTTGTAAATATTTGAGTATATATTGAAGAAAGTATGAGTATACACTGAAGAAATGACACTTTGCTACAATGTAAAGTAGTGAGTGTACAGCTTGTATAACAGTGTAAAATTGCTGTCCCCTCAAAATTACTCAACACACAGCCATTAATGTCTAAACCGCTGGCAGCAAAAGTGAGTACACCCCTAAGTGAAAATGTCCAAATGGGGCCCAATTAGCCATTTCCCCTCCCCGGTGTCATGTGACTCGTTAGTGTTACAAGGTCTCAGGTGTGAATGGGGAGCAGGTGTGTTAAATTTGGTGTCATCGCTCTCACACTCCCTCATACTGACTGGTCACTGGAAGTTCAACATGGCACCTCATGGCAAAGAACTCACTGAGGATCTGAAAAAAAGAATTGTTGCTCTACATAAAGATGGCCTGGGCTATAAGAAGATTGCCAAGACCCTGAAACTGAGCTGCAGCACGGTGGCCAAGACCATACAGCGGTTTAACTGGACAGGTTCCACTCAGAATAGGCCTCGCCATGGTCGACCAAAGAATTTGAGTGCACGTGCTCAGCGTCATATCCAGAGGTTGTCTTTGAGGAAATAGACGTATGAGTGCTGCCAGCATTGCTGCAGAGGTTGAAGGGGTGGGGGGTCAGCCTGTCAGTGCTCAGACCATACGCCATACACTGCATCAAATTGGTCTGCATGGCTGTCGTCCAAGAAGGAAGCCTCTTCTAAAGATGATGCACAAGAAAGCCCGCAAACAGTTTGCTGAAGACAAACAGACTAAGAACATGGATTACTGGAACCATATCCTGTGGTCTGATGAGACCAAGATAAACTTATTTGGTTCAGATGGTGTTAAGCGTGTGTGGCGGCAACCAGGTGAGGAGTACAAAGACAACTGTGTCTTGCCTACAGTCAAGCATGGTGGTGGGAGTGTCATGGTCTGGGGCTGCATGAGTGCTGCTGGCACTGGGAAGCTACAGTTCATTGAGGGAACCATGAATGACAACAATACTTAAGCAGAGCATGATCCCCTCCCTTCAGAGACTGGGCCGCAGGGCAGTATTCCAACATGATAACGACCCCAAACACACCTCCAAGACTATCAATGCCTTGCTAAAGAAGCTGAGGGTATAGGTGATGGACTGGCCAAGCATGTCTCCAGACTTAAACCCTATTGAGCATCTGTGGGGCATCCTCAAACGGAAGGTGGAGGAGTGCAAGGTCTCTAACATCCACCAGCTCTGTGATGTCGTCATGGGAGGAGTGGAAGAGTGGCAACCTATGAAGCTCTGGTGAACTCCATGCCCAAGAGGGTTAAGGCAGTGCTGGAACATGATGGTGGCCACACAAAATATTGACAATTTGGGTCCAATTTGGACATTTTCACTTAGGGGTGTACTCACTTTTGTTGCCAGCAGTTTAGACATTAATGGCTGTGTGTTGAGTAATTTTGAGGGGACAGCAAATTTACACTGTTATACAAGCTGTAGACTCGCTACTTTACATTGTAGCAAAGTGTCATTTCTTCAGTGTTGTCACATGAAAAGATATACTCAAATATTTACAAAAATGTGAGGGGTGTACTCACTTTTGTGATATACTGTATAATTGTATCAGTGGAAAATACTTAGGAAATACAGTATGCTTGAGTTAACGCCACTGACTTACATCATGTGGCAGTTGGAACTGAATATCCCAGCACTCTACTTGAACTTTGTCTTTTTATATTTGTGTGCCGTGCAGAAGGAATCTGATATGTACAGTATGTAAATGTTTGTAACAAAGCATTCCAACCACAGACTTTTAGGGCTGGGAATTGCCAAGGACCTCACCATACAATATTATTATGATACTTAGGTGCCGATGCGATATGTATTGTGATTCTTGCAATTGTATTGAGATTCCGTACTGCAATTTTATTCGGATTTGATGTTCCACACATATTGGAATGGCAGCATTCGTATGAAACTGAAAGCGCGAACCACTGCTTTTAATCAGGGCAAGGTGTCTGGTAACATGACCGAATACAAACAGTGCAGCTATTCCCTCCGCAAGGCTATCAAACAAGCTAAGCGCCAGTACAGAGACAAAGTAGAATCTCAATTCAACGGCTCAGACACAAGAGGCATGTGGCAGGGTCTACAGTCAATCACGGACTACAGGAAGAAATCAGCCCAGTCACGGACCAGGATGTCTTGCTCCCAGGCAGACTAAATAACTTTTTTGCCCGCTTTGAGGACAATACTGTGCCACTGACACGGCCTGCAACGAAAACATGCGGTCTCTCCTTCACTGTAGCCGAGGTGAGTTAGACATTTAAACGTGTTAACCCTCGCAAGGCTGCAGGCCCAGACGGCATCCCCAGCCGCGCCCTCAGAGCATGCGCAGACCAGCTGGCCGGTGTGTTTACGGACATATTCAATCAATCCCTATACCAGTCTGCTGTTCCCACATGCTTCAAGAGGGCCACCATTGTTCCTGTTCCCAAGAAAGCTAAGGTAACTGAGCTAAACGACTACCGCCCCGTAGCACTCACATCCGTCATCATGAAGTGCTTTGAGAGACTAGTCAAGGACCATATCACCTCCACCCTACCTGACACCCTAGACCCACTCCAATTTGCTTACCGCCCAAATAGGTCCACAGACGATGCAATCTCAACCACACTGCACACTGCCCTAACCCATCTGGACAAGAGGAATACCTATGTGAGAATGCTGTTCATCGACTACAGCTCGGCATTCAACACCATAGTACCCTCCAAGCTCGTCATCAAGCTCGAGACCCTGGGTCTCGACCCCGCCCTGTGCAACTGGGTACTGGACTTCCTGACGGGCCGCCCCCAGGTGGTGAGGGTAGGCAACAACATCTCCACCCCTCTGATCCTCAACACTGGGGCCCCACAAGGGTGCGTTCTGAGCCCTCTCCTGTACTCCCTGTTTACCCACGACTGCGTGGCCACGCACGCCTCCAACTCAATCATCAAGTTTGCGGACGACACAACAGTGGTAGGCTTGATTACCAACAACGACGAGTCGGCCTACAGGGAGGAGGTGAGGGCCCTCGGAGTGCGGTGTCAGGAAAATAACCTCACACTCAACGTCAACAAAACTAAGGAGATGATTGTGGACTTCAGGAAACAGCAGAGGGAACACCCCCCTATCCACATCGATGGAACAGTAGTGGAGAGGGTAGCAAGTTTTAAGTTCCTTGGCATACACATCACAGACAAACTGAATTGGTCCACTCACACAGACAGCATCGTGAAGAAGGCGCAGCAGCGCCTCTTCAACCTCAGGAGGCTGAAGAAATTCGGCTTGTCACCAAAAGCACTCACAAACTTCTACAGATGCACAATCGAGAGCATCCTGGCGGGGTGTATCACCGCCTGGTATGGCAACTGCACCGCCCTCAACCGTAAGGCTATCCAGAGGGTAGTGAGGTCTGCACAACGCATCAATGGGGGCAAACTACCTGCCCTCCAGGACACCTACACCACCCGATGCTACAGGAAGGCCATAAAGATCATCAAGGACATAAACCACCCGAGCCACTGCCTGTTCACCCCGCTGTCATCCAGAAGGCGAGGTCAGTACAGGTGCATCAAAGCTGGGACCGAGAGACTGAAAAACAGCTTCTATCTCAAGGCCATCAGACTGTTAAACAGCCACCACTAACATTGAGTGGCTGCTGCCAACACACTGTCAATGACACTGACTCAACTCCAGCCACTTTAATAATGGGAATTGATGGGAAATTATGTAAATATATCACTAGCCACTTTAAACAATGCTACCTTATATAATGTTACTTACCCTACATTATTCATCTCATATGCATATGTATATACTGTACTCTATATCATCGACTGCATCCTTATGTAATACATGTATCACTAGCCACTTTAACTATGCCACTTTGTTTACATACTCATCTCATATGTTATACTGTACTCGATATCATCTACTGTATCTTGCCTATGCTGCTTTGTACCATCACTCATTCATATATCCTTATGTACATATTCCTTATCCCCTTACACTGTGTATAAGACAGTAGTTTTTTTGGAATTGTTAGTTAGATTACTTGTTCGTTATTACTGCATTGTCGGAACTAGAAGCACAAGCATTTCGCTACACTCGCATTAACATCTGCTAACCATGTGTATGTGACAAATAAAATTTGATTTGATTTGATTTATTGCTCACCATATGTCTGCTACAGAGAGACAAGAGAGTCATGGAAAAAATAGTTTTGATCAGTCATGGAAATAAAAGTGCTGAAAACCTGTTGGCTCACTATTAAAAAGATGGAGAACAAGCTATAGGATGAAAAATACCTGCGTTTTTGCAAAGGTATTTTGAAGAAGAAAAAAAAATGCACAGAGGGGGTGTTGGAGTATCCAGGAATTCTGCCAAGTGTTTGTCAGAGTCTAGGAAAGTAATGGTTTTCTGGAACTTGGTCTATAAACCTCTGGGTTTAGAACCGCTGTAGCCAGACAGTGAACTTGGTCTATAAACCTCTAGGTTTAGAACCGCTGTAGCCAGACAGTGAACTTGGTCTAAAAACCTCTAGGTTTAGAACCGCTGTAGCCAGACAGTGAACTTGGTCTAAAAACCTCTAGGTTTAGAACCGCTGTAGCCAGACAGTGAACTTGGTCTAAAAACCTCTAGGTTTAGAACCGCTGTAGCCAGACAGTGAACTTGGTCTAAAAACCTCTAGGTTTAGAACCGCTGTAGCCAGACAGTGAACTTGTTTTAAAAACCTCTGGGTTTAGAACCGCTGTAGCCAGACAGTGAACTTGGTCTAAAAACCTCTGGGTTTAGAACCACTGTAGCCAGACAGTGAACTTTGTCTAAAAGTGTAACGTTCGTCGTTGGGAGAAAGAGAGGAGCACCAAGGTGCAGCGTGGTAAGTGTTCATCTTGTTTTAATAAGAAATACTGAACACTGAACAAAAACAATAAACAACAAATGAACAGTTCCGTAAGATGAAAGACAACCACTAAACAGGAAATAAACACCCACGAAACTAAGGTGGAAAAAGGCTACCTAAGTATGATTCTCAATCAGAGACAACTAACGACACCTGCCTCTGATTGAGAACCATACTAGGCCAAACTCAAAACACAACATGGAAAAATGAACATAGACAACCCACCCAACTCACGCCCTGACCATACTAAAAAAAAGACATAACAAAAGAACTAAGGTCAGAACGTGACAAAAAGCCTCTGTTGTCAGGCAGGTTCATGGTTAAGGCCAAGTCTTCCTCCTTCCCGATGACTCAACACATTATGAAACAGGTTGTGTGTGTTTGCATTCTCTTGTGTTCACATGTGGGTGTGGGTAAAGTTGCACTCTAGGGTTTTGTCTGTGTTAGTTGAGTGCTTACCAGCCCTAACCACTGTTTGGTATGTCTCCACAGGCTGCTATGTGTTACATCCATGTTGCTGCACTGGTGGCAGAATACCTCAACAGGAAAAGTAAGACTGTCTTTCCCCACCTCCCATTTACGCAAGTCGTTTCGCTCCACTTGTGTAACACTTTACAGTGTTGTTACATTATTGTCACTTCACATTGTCATATTACATTATTATTAGAGGTATTACTTTTGTTAACTTTTAAATACATTAAAATATATATATAATTAACACCAGCATGTTGGCATTCTGTCCACAATGGACTAAAGCGTGGCACCTGTTTTAGCCTATTATAAGAACTTCATTTTGTCCAGCCAGGATACTTTGTACTTAGCAACCCTGTACCCAATGTTCCCTCGAATTTGTTTCCGCACTGAGCATATTTCAGTTCCGCTGGTGCGCGAACTTGAAAGTTGTGAATATTCTGTGCAACTTTTCGTCACCCGCATGTTCAATGTAGGCCGACATTCCATGAGACTTCAAATGAAGAAATAAAAAGATGCAGGGCTTGACAACCTGTTTATCCACTTGTCCTTCAGACAAGGTGACTGAAAATGTTGTTGTTTGATGCAAGAAACCACTTTACAAAATACAATTTATTTTTATTGCCTTACCATTATTACAGAGAATCTGCCAAATATGCTACTCTGCCTATTGACTACTTAGCTCATTCAAGCCTGTCTCAAAATACAACACTGCCCCTTTATGACATAAAAAAGCTCTTTACTTGACTCACTTTTCAAAGATGGCTAAAAATGTACACATTTTGTGTTCTTGTAGGAAGCGACCACTCCTTTATTGCTGACTAGAAATGAGCTATATCTGAGATAATAACTCACGTCACTTGGAGCAGCAACACAGTCTGAGAATGCCTCTCCTAAATAATGTGCTGGGCCTCGTCTCATGTTGGCTGAAGTGCTGTCTACTCCCATCCTACACCCACTATTGGGTAAAATAATTACGTAAAATATAGGGACTGGGGGTCTGTCTTTTGTTGCTATTGTTATTGTTGTTTTTCTTTCAGAGATGTTCCCTAGTGGCCTGGCAGCCTTCAAGAGGATCACTCTGAACATCGAAGAGGAGGCCGCCATGAAGGAAGATACAGGAATGCAGGATGTCTACTACACAGAGGTGTGTGTGTGTGTGTGTGTGTGTGTGTGTGTGTGTGTGTGTGTGTGTGTGTGTGTGTGTGTGTGTGTGTGTGTGTGTGTGTGTGTGTGTGTGTGTGTGTGTGCACATTTGTGATGATATAATGACAATCTTATCTTCATACTGTTATAACCACATAGTTAACGGTAGAGTCAGCAAAATGACATTGCGCGAGCAGCTCCACAGATAATGCGCAAGATGCAAGACTTTGCTCTCACAGTCACACACAGTATCTGTGCATGCACACTGTTTCGTTTCACGCTCTAACAACATGGTAGCCATGGGATCAGAACAGAGGAGAAGATTAGCCTCTGGCTCCAACGCTCTTAGATGTTGCGGACAGTAACCCACTATGCTGTTTACTTTGTGCATCGACGTCATATCGCTGACTCTAACTTTGACTGTAAATAGAAGGCTCTGGTGGTTGATATAGCATTTTGATTCATCTCTGGTTCATTGTTGATAGTTATTTTATATTATAACAGCTGTTGATTTTGACTTGGCCTGACTGTATCTCCTGATCTGGTCCCAGATCTGTTTGTGCTATCTTGCCAACTCCTATGGTCATTCTTATGACTGTGTGTGAGCTCATGTTTTATTATTCTCTTTCAATATTAGAACTGCCGTATTTAGCCTATTTTGTTTACCTTGCCTTCAGAAAGTATTCACATCCCGAGACTTGTTCCACATTTTGTTGTGTTACAGCCTAAATTTAAAATAGATTAAATTGAGATGTTGTATCACTGGCCTACACACAATACCGTATAATGTCAGAGTGGAATTATATATTTTTTAAATGTTTACAAATGAATAAGATATGAAAAAGTGAAATGTTTTCAGTCTGTAAGTATTCAACCCCTTTGTTATGGCACGCCTAAATACATTCAGGAGTAAAAATGTGCTTAACAAGTCACATAAGTTGCATGGACTCACAATAATAGTGTTTAACATGATTTTTTTAATGACTACCTCTTCTCTATACCCCACACATACAATTATCTGTAAGGTCCCTAAGTCAGGCAGCAATTTTCAAACACAGATTCAACCCCAAAAAACAAAGGTTTTATGCCTCGCAAAGAAGGGCACCTATTGGTAGATGGGTAACAAAAAAAGCAGACATTGAAAATCCCTTTGAGCATGGTGAAGTTATTAATTACACTTTGGATGGTGTATCAATACACCCAGTCACTACAAAGATACAGGTGTCCTTCCTAACTCACTTGCTGGAGAGAAAGGAAACTCAGGGATTTCACTATGAGGCCAATGGTGACCTTAAAACAGTTACAGAGTTTAATGGCTGTGATAGGAGAAAACTGAGGATGAATCAACAACATTCTAGTTACTCCACAATACTAATCTAAATGACAGAGTGAAAAGAAGGAAGCCTGTACAGAATAAAAAATATTCCAAAACATGCATCCTGTTTGCAACAAGACACTAGAGGAAAACAGCAAAATACAAATCAAATCAAATGTATTTATATAGCCCTTCGTACATCAGCTGATATCTCAAAGTGCTGTACAGAAACCCAGCCTAAAACCCCAAACAGCAAGCAATGCAGGTGTAGAAGCACGGTGGCTAGGAAAAACTCCCTAGAAAGGCCAAAACCTAGGAAGAAACCTAGAGAGGAACCAGGCTGTGGGGTGGCCAGTCCTCTTCTGGCTGTGCCGGGTGGAGATTATAACAGAACATGGCCAAGATGTTCAAATGTTCATAAATGACCAGCATGGTCGAATAATAATAAGGCAGAACAGTTGAAACTGGAGCAGCAGCATGGCCAGGTGGACTGGGGACAGCAAGGAGTCATCATGTCAGGTAGTCCTGGGGCATGGTCCTAGGGCTCAGGTCCTCCGAGAGAGAGAGAGAGAAAGAAAGAGAGAAGGAGAGAATTAGAGAATGCACACTTAGATTCACACAGGACACCGAATAGGACAGGAGAAGTACTCCAGATATAACAAACTGAACCTACCCCCCCCGACACATAAACTACTGCAGCATAAATACTGGAGGCAGGAGGGGTCAGGAGACACTGTGGCCCCATCCGAGGACACCCCCGGACAGGGCCAAACAGGAAGGATATAACCCCACCCACTTTGCCAAAGCACAGCCCCCACACCACTAAAGGGATATCTTCAACCACCAACTTACCATCCTGAGACAAGGCTGAGTATAGCCCACAAAGATCTCCGCCACGGCACAACCCAAGGGGGGGCGCCAACCCAGACAGGATGACCACAACAGTGAATCAACCCACTCAGGTGACGCACCCCCTCCAGGGACGGCATGAGAGAGCCCCAGTAAGCCAGTGACTCAGCCCCTGTAATAGGGTTAGAGGCAGAGAATCCCAGTGGAAAGAAGGGAACCGGACAGGCAGAGACAGCAAGGGCGGTTCGTTGCTCTAGAGCCTTTCCGTTCACCTTCCCACTCCTGGGCCAGACTACACTCAATCATATGACCCACTGAAGAGATGAGTCTTCAGTAAAGACTTAAAGGTTGAGACCGAGTTTGCGTCTCTGACATGGGTAGGCAGACCGTTCCATAAAAATGGAGCTCTATAGGAGAAAGCCCTGCCTCCAGCTGTTTGCTTAGAAATTCTAGGGACAATTAGGAGGCCTGCGTCTTGTGACCGTAGCGTACGTGTAGGTATGTACGGCAGGACCAAATCAGAGAGATAGGTAGGAGCAAGCCCATGTAATGCTTTGTAGGTTAGCAGTAAAAACCTTGAAATCAGCCCTTGCTTTGACAGGAAGCCAGTGTAGAGAGGCTAGCACTGGAGTAATATGATCAAATTTTTTGGTTCTAGTCAGGATTCTAGCAGCCGTATTTAGCACCAACTGAAGTTTATTTAGTGCTTTATCCGGGTAGCCGGAAAGTAGAGCATTGCAGTAGTCTAACCTAGAAGTGACAAAAGCATGGATACATTTTTCTGCATTATTTTTGGACAGAAAGTTTCAGATTTTTGCAATGTTACGTAGATGGAAAAAAGCTGTCCTTGAAATGGTCTTGATATGTTTTTCAAAAGAGAGATCAGGGTCCAGAGTAATGCCGAGGTCCTTCACAGTTTTATTTGAGACGACTGTACAACCATTAAGATTAATTGTCAGATTCAACAGAAGATCTCTTTGTTTCTTGGGACCAAGAACAAGCATCTCTGTTTTGTCCGAGTTTAAAAGTAGAAAGTTTTCAGCCATCCACTTCCTTATGTCTGAAACACATGCTTCTAGCAAGGGCAATTTTGGGGCTTCACCATGTTTCATTGAAATGTACAGCTGTGTGTCATCCGCATAACAGTGAAAGTTAACATTATGTTTTCGAATTACATCCGATGCCATTAAAATGTCATTTACCACCTTCACAAGTGCCGTCTCAGTGCTATGATGGGGTCTAAAACCAGACTGAAGCATTTCGTATACATTGTTTGTCTTCAGGAAGGCAGTAAGTTGCTGCGCAACAGCCTTTTCAAAAAATTTTGAGAGAAATGGAAGATTCGATATAAGCCGATAGTTTTTTATATTTTCTGGATCAAGGTTTGGCTTTTTCAAGAGGCTTTATTACTGCCACTTTTAGTGAGTTTGGTACACATCCGGTGGATAGAGTGCCGTTTATTATGTTCAACATAGGAGGGCCAAGCACAGGAAGCAGCTTTCAGTAGTTTAGTTGGAATAGGGTCCAGTATGCAGCTTGAAGGTTTAGAGGCCATGATTATTTTCATCATTGTGTCAGGAGATATATTACTAAAACACTTGAGCGTCTCTCTTGATCCTAGGTCCTGGGAGAGTTGTGCAGACTCAGGACAACTGAGCTTTGAAGGAATACGTAGATTTAAAGAGGAGTCCGTAATTTGCTTTCTAATAATCATAATATTTTCCTCAAAGAAGTTCATGAATTTATCACTGCTAAAGTGAAAGTCATCCTCTCTTGGGGAATGCTGCTTTTTAGTTAGCTTTGCGACAGTATCAAAAAGGAATTTCGGATTGTTCTTATTTTCCTCAATTAAGTTTGAAAAATAGGATGATCGAGCAGCAGTAAGGGCTCTTCGGTACTGCACGGTACTGTCTTTCCAAGCTAGTCAGAAGACTTCCAGTTTGGTGTGGCGCCATTTCCGTTCCAATTTTCTGGAAGCTTGCTTCAGAGCTCGGGTATTTTCTGTGTACCAGGGAGCTAGTTTCTTATGAGAAATGTTTTTAGTTTTTAGGGGTGCAACTGCATCTAGGGTATTGCGCAAGGTTAAATTGAGTTCCTCAGTTAGGTGGTTAACTGATTTTTGTCCTCTGGCGTCCTTGGGTAGACAGAGGGAATCTGGAAGGACATCAAGGAATCTTTGTGTAGTCTGTGAATTTATAGCACGACTTTTGATGTTCCTTGGTTGGGGTCTGAGCAGATTATTTGTTGCAATTGCAAACGAAGGTCCGATAGTCCAGGATTATGAGGAAAAACATTAAGATCCACAACATTTATTCCATGGGACAAAACTAGGTCCAGCGTATGACTGTGACAGTGAGTGGGTCCAGAGACATGTTGGACAAAACCCACTGAGTCGATGATGGCTCCGAAAGCCTTTTGGAGTGGGTCTGTGGACTTTTCCATGTGAATATTAAAGTCACCAAAGATTAGAATATTATCTGCTATGACTACAAGGTCCGATAGGAATTCAGGGAACTCGGTGAGGAATGCTGTATATGGCCCAGGAGGCCTGTAAACAGTAGCTATAAAAAGTGATTGAGTAGGCTGCATAGATTTCATGACTAGAAGCTCAAAAGACGAAAACGTCTTCTTTTTTTTTGTAAATTGAAATTTCCTATCGTAAATGTTAGCAACACCTCCGCCTTTGCGGGATGCACGGGGGATATGGTCACTAGTGTAGCCAGGAGGTGAGGCCTCATTTAACACAGTAAATTCATCAGGCTTAAGCCATGTTTCAGTCAGGCCAATCACATCAAGATTATGATCAGTGATTAGTTCATTGACTATAATTGCCTTTGAAGTAAGGGATCTAACATTAAGTAGCCCTATTTTGAGATGTGAGGTATCATGATCTCTTTCAATACTGACAGGAATGGAGGTGGTCTTTATCCTAGTGAGATTGCTAAGGCGAACACCGCCATGTTTAGTTTTGCCCAACCCAGGTCGAGGCACAGACACGGCCTCAATGGTGATAGCTGAGCTGACTACACTGACTATGCTAGTGGCAGACTCCGCTATGCTGGCAGGCTGGCTAACAGCTGGCCTGCACCCTATTTCATTGTGGAGCTAGAGGAGTTAGAGCCCTGTCTATGTTGGTAGATAAGATGAGAGCACCCCTCCAGCTAGGATGGAGTCCGTCACTCCTCAGCAGGTCAGGCTTGGTCCTGTTTGTGGGTGAGTCCCAGAAAGAGGGCCAATTATCTACAAATTCTATCTTTTGGGAGGGGCAGAAAACAGTTTTCAACCAGCGATTGAGTTGTGAGACTCTGCTGTAGAGCTCATCACTCCCCCTAACTGGGAGGGGGCCAGAGACAATTACTCGATGCCGACACATCTTTCTAGCTGATTTACACGCAGAAGCTATGTTGCGCTTGGTGATCTCTGACTGTTTCATCCTAACATCGTTGGTGCCGACGTGGATAACAATATCTCTATACTCTCTACACTCGCCAGTTTTAGCTTTAGCCAGCACCATCTTCAGATTAGCCTTAACGTCGTTAGCCCTGCCCCCCGGTAAACAGTGTATGATCGCTGGATGATTCGTTTTAAGTCTAATACTGCGGGTAATGGAGTCGCCAATGACTAGAGTTTTCAATTTGTCAGAGCTAATGGTGGGAAGCTTCGGCGTCTCAGACCCCGTAACGAGAGGAGTAGAGACCAGAGAAGACTCGGCCTCTGACTCCGACTCGCTGCTTAATGGGGAAAACCGGTTGAAAGTTTCTGTCGGCTGAATGAGCGACACCGGTTGAGCGTTCCTACAGCATTTCCTTCCAGAAACCGTGAGAAAGTTGTCCGGCTGCGGGGACTGTGCCAGGGGATTTATACTACTATCTGTACTTACTGGTGGCACAGACGCTGTTTCATCCTTTCCTACACTGAAATTACCCTTGCCTAACGATTGCGTCTGAAGCTGGGCTTGCAGCACAGCTATCCTCGCCGTAAGGCGAGTACAGCGACTGCAATTAGAAGGCATCATGTTAATGTTACTACTTAGCTTCGGCTGTTGGAGGTCCTGACGAATTGTGTCCAGATAAAGCGTCCGGAGTGAAAAAGTTGAGGGGAAAAAAACAAAAAAAGATAAACGGTAATTAAAAAGTAAAAACCGTAAAGTTGTCAGGTAGCAAAATAGGTTGGCAACAAAACGCACAGCAACTCGAAAACAAGTCTGCAAGTTGTGAATACACTGCTCAAAAAAATAAAGGGAACACTTAAACAACACAATGTAACTCCAAGTCAATCATACTTCTGTGAAATCAAACTGTCCACTTAGGAAGCAACACTGATTGACAAAAATTTCACATGCTGTTGTGCAAATGGAATAGACAACAGGTGGAAAGTATAGGCAATTAGCAAGACACCCCCAATAAAGGAGTGGTTCTGCAGGTGGTGACCACAGACCACTTCTCAGTTCCTATGCTTCCTGGCTGATGTGCTTTCACTCTAGTGGTAGCATGAGACGGAGTCTACAACCCACACAAGTGGCTCAGGTAGTGCAGCTCATCCAGGATGGCACATCAATGTGAGCTGTGGCAAGAAGGTTTGCTGTGTCTGTTAGCGTAGTGTCCAGAGCATGGAGGCGCTACCAGGAAACAGGCCAGTACATCAGGAGACGTGGAGGAGGCCGTAGGAGGGCAACAACCTCGCAGCTGGACCGCTACCTCCGCCTTTGTGCAAGGAGGAGCAGAATGACCTCCAGCAGGCCACAAATGTGCATGTGTCTGCTCCAATGGTCAGAAACAGACTGGGTGGTATGAGGGCCCGACGTCCACAGGTGGGGGTTGTGCTTACAGCCCAACACCGTGCAGGACGTTTGGCATTTGCCAGAGAACACCAAAGATTGGCAAATTCGCCATTGGCGCCCTGTGCTCTTCACAGATGAAAGCAGGTTCACACTGAGCACATGTGACAGACGTGACAGTCTGGAGATGCCGTGGAGAACGTTCTGCTGCCTGCAACATCCTCCAGCATGACCGTTTTGGCGGTGGGTCAGTCATGGTGTGGGGTGGCATTTCTTTGGGGGGCTGCACAGCCCTCCATGTGCTCGCCAGAGGTAGCCTGACTGCCATTAGGTACCGAGATGAGATCCTCAGACCCCTTGTGAGACCATATGCTGGTGCGATTGGCCCTGGGTTCCTCCTAATGCTAGACAATGCTAGACATCATGTGGCTGGAGTGTCAGCAGTTCCTGCAAGAGGAAGGCATTGATGGTATGGACTGGCCCGCCCGTTCCCCAGACCTGAATCCAATTGAGCACATCTGGGACATCATGTCTCGCTCCATCCACCAACGCCACGTTGCACAACAGACTGTCCAATAGTTGGCGGATGCTTTAGTCCAGGTCTGGGAGGAGATCCCTCAGGAGACCATCTGCCACCTCATCAGGAGCATGCCCAGGCATTGTAGGAAGGTCATACAGGCACGTGGAGGCCACACACACTACTGAGCCTCATTTTGACTTGTTTTAAGGACATTACATCAAAGTTGGATCAGCCTGTAGTGTGGTTTTCCACTTTAATTTTGAGTGTGACTCCAAATCCAGACCTCCATGGGTTGATAAATTTGATTTCCATTGATAATTTTTGTGTGATTTTGTTGTCAGCACATTCAACTATGTAAAGAAAAAAAGTATTTAACAAGAATATTTCATTCATTCAGATCTAGGATTTGTTATTTTAGTGTTCCCGTTATTTTTTAGAGCAGTGTATGTCCTGAATACAAAGCGTTATGTTTGGAGCAAATCCAACACAACACATCACTGACTACCACTCTTCATATTTTCAAGCATGGTGGTGGCTGCATCACGTTATGGGTATGCATGTCATCGACAAGAGCTAGGGAGTGTTTCAGGATAAAAATAAACGAAATAGAGCTAAGCACAGGAAAACCTGGTTCAGTCTGCTTTCCAAAAGACACTGGGAGACAAATTCACCTTTCAGCAGACAATAACCTAAAACACAAGGCCAAATATACACTAGAGTTGCTTACCAAGACGGCATTGAATGTTCCTGAGTGGCCTAGTTACAGTTTTGACTTAAATCGGCTTGAAAATCAATGGAAAGACTTGAAAATATCTGTCTAGCAATGATCAACTTGACAGAGCTTGAAGAATTTTTTAAAGAATAATGTGAAAATATTATACAATCCAGGTGTGCAAAGCTCTTAGAGATTTACCCAGAAATACTCACAGCTGTAATCACTGCTATTAGTGATTCTAACATGTATTGACTCAAGGGTGTGAATACTTATGTAAATGAGATATTTCTGTATTTAATATTCAATAAATTTGCTAAAAATTCTAAAAACATCTTTTCACTTTGTCATGATGTGGTATTGTGTTTAGATGTGTTAGAATTTTTTATATAATTTATTTTGAATTCAGGCTGTAATACAACAACAACATAAGTCTTTCTGAAGACACTGTACAATAAATATAGCAGGCTCTAGCTTGTAATCCGCTGATGCCTATTGATGTTCGCTGGGCCCTGGCTGTTTTCACTGACTGTTTCCTGGTCTGCCCTACAGGAGGTCTTAGTGGAGCGTCTAGAGCTGTGTGTAGAGGGGCTGTGGAAAGCAGAGAGATACGAGCTGATTACACACATCGCCAAGCTCATTATCCCTGTCTACGAGAAACGCCATGAGTTCCAGGTACGAGCCAAACACACACACACACACACACACACAACCATACACACATAAACAAGACTGAAATGTAAATTGAATCATCAAGAACGATGTTTACGCAGTGTCTTTGTAAAGTGGAAGCAGCTGTGTGAGGAGTCTATCTGGCTGAATTAGTAGTAGTAGTAGTAGTTTTTAAAATACCCAAAACCATTCTGTGATTGAATGCAGTTGTCCATGGGAAAAGGGCTACTTTGTGAATCCCACAATAAGGATTCTATTGTCAGATTGAGACAATTACATTGAAGGGCACAGACAATATTGACTACTTCCTGTTTGTCTCTGTAAAGCTTTCCACTACTCTGTCCCTTGGGTTTATACAGCATAAATAAGCTCAGCCAGTCAGTTTATGGAATAAGTCCTCAAACTAAAATACTGTCCATGAGAAGTTTACCCTAATCATGTTCCACTCGCCATCTTCTCATGCTAGGACGGTCTTCTCTTTGGCTCTGGCTTTTTAAAAAAGTATTGCACTACTTTTGACCAAAGTCTCTATAGGCCCTGGTCAAAAGTAGTGGACTAAATAGGGAATAGGGTGCCATTTGGAATTCTGACTCTGTTGTGTCTGTTGCCAGTGGCACATTCCTTTGGCCGATTTCTGTTCTCTCTCTCGCTCTGAGGAGTGAGACACATAATTTGTTTTAATAGGGTGGTACATAAGCCTCCTGGTGATTTACTGTACATGTCATGCAGTGTAGTAGTTCCCGAAAATATTACACACACACTCATACGCACTCATACACACACACACACATTGTTGCAAAGGGAGGGTACATTACTGGAAACCAATGTTTCCTCTAAGCTGCGCGATTGCGCGGACAGCGCAGCTCCCCGGGATTGCTGCACAGAGTGCAGAAGAAATATCAGCCCAGGGAGAGAGGAGTTTTCCCTGTAAGTTAACACTATCAATGTTTCCCTTTACTGTGGCAATTGTGATCTAATCAATGTGATATTAGCCACTTTCAATGCAACATAACAAAACAAACTTTTGTTGTAGGCAAAACGCATCGAAGTAGGATTCTATTGGCATGACTAAGCCCGTACTCTACACAGACCGGTGCGCCATAACCATTCAGAGCTGCCGAAGGCCTATATTCAAATCGATCATTGCCATATATGGATCTGTGCCATTTACTTTGAGGACTGTGTTTACAGCAGTGGTCCTGAGTAGATGTGCTTGTTTTGAGATCAAAGCGAGAGCTGCATGTAGACACGTGTGCACATGTTGTTCATATCCTTTGCTAGTTGGTGAGTTATTAGCCCAGTTAAAGATCATTTGCAGTCAGTAATAGGGGAGTGATTGGTTCATACGAGCATAAAACGTGGGTACAGCCTCAGTGTTCACAGTAAACGCGACATTCAAGTTTGCACTCAGCAGACCTGACATTTGCTCAGTGCTGTAAAGAATTTGATGGAACATTGCTATAAACTTTCAAAGTTTACCAGTAAACTACACAAATTTAGGTATCTTTCAAGGATTTTATGTAGTCTATTTTAAGACATTTATTGACCGTTTTGGGTACTTCAGGTAGCCTAGTGGTTAAGTGTTGGGCCAGTAACTGAAAGGTTTGCTAGATCGAATCCCCGAGCTGACAAGATAAAAATCTGTCGTTCTGCCCCTGAACAAGGCAGTTAACCCACTGTTCCTAGGCCGTCATTGTAAATAAGAATTTGTTCTTAACTGACTTGCCTAGTAAAATAAAGGTTAAATAAAAAAATTAAAATTCAGATCATCTCTAGCCATCTCTTTGTCCTTAAATATACTGAACAAAAATATAAAAGCAACATGCTATTAGGAAATCAGTCAATCAAAATAAATTCATCAGGCCCTAATCTATGGATTTCACATGACTGGGAATACAAATATGCAATGGTGCAAAGTACTTAAGTGTAAATGCATGAAAGTACTATTTAAGTAGTTTTTTAGGGTAACTTTACTATTTATATTTTTGACAACTTTTACTTTTACTTCACTACATTCCTAAAGACAGTTATGTACTTTTTACTCCATACATTTTCCCTGTCACCCAAAAGTACTCGTTACATTTTGAATGCTTAGCAGGACAGGAAAATGGTCTAATTCGCACACTTATGAAGAGAACATCCCTGGTCATCCTACTGCCTGATCTGGCAGACTCACTTAACACACATGCTTCATTTGTAAATGATGTCTGAGTGTTGAAGTGTGCCTCTGGCTATGCGTAAATTAAAAAAACAAGAAAATGTTGCCGTCTGGTTTGCTTAATATAAGGAATTTGAAATAATTTATACTTTTACTTTTGATACTTAAGAATATCTTTGCAATTACATTTACTTTTGATACTTAAGTATATTTAAAACCAAATACTTTAAAACTTTTACTCAAGTAGTATTTTGCTGGGTGACTCACTTTTACTTAAGTCATTTTCTATTAAGGTATCTCAGTTTTACTCAAATATGACAATTGGGTACTTTTTCCACCCCGGCAAATGTGTATATGTTGGTCACAGATACCTTCAAAAAATGTGCCTCAGGATCTCGTCGAGGTATTTTTGTGCATTCAAATTGCCATCGCTAAAATGCAATTGTGTTCATTGTCTGTAGCTTATGCCTGCCCATACCATATCCCCACCACCACTATGGGGCACTCTGTTCACAATGTTGATATCAGCAAACCACTCGCCCACACGACGCCATACACGGGCGGGGTCTGTGGTTGTGAGGCCGGTTGGACATACGTCCAAATTCTCTAAAACGACGTTGGAGAAATTAACATTAAATTATCTGGCAACAGCTCTGGTGGACATTCCTGCAGTCAGCATGCCAATTGCACTCTCCCTCAAAACAAATGAGAAATGCTCACTAACAGGGATGTAATCAAATTTGAGCACAAAATTAGAGAAATAAGGATTTTGTACATATGGAACATTTCAGGGTTCTTTTATTTCAGCTCAAGAAATATATGTAATGTTCGTTGTCTTCCTCTGATGAGGAGTAAGAGAGATCGGACCAATTTGCAGCATGGTAATTGTCCATTTTTAATAAGACAAACTGAACACTATAACATACAAAATAACAAAGTGAAACAAACGAAACAGTCCCGTGTGGCACAAGCACTAACACGATAAATAATCACCCACAACTCAAAAGTGAAACCAGGCTACCTAAATATGGTTCTCAATCAGGGACAACGATAAACAGCTGCCTCTGATTGAGAACCATACCAGGCCAAACACAGAAATCCCAAAACATAGAAAAAGGAACATAGACAACCCACCCAAATCACGCCCTGACCATACTAACACAAAGACCTAATAAAAGAACTAAGGTCAGAACGTGACAATATGGGACCAACACTTTATATGTTGTGTTTATATTATTATTCAGTGTATATTAAATAATAAAAAATAGAATGACAAAGCTGTAAAATATGATCCTAAATATAAACCATCAACTTAGTGAATACCTTTGGTGTTTAATATCCGTGTTTAATATCAGGGAAATATATTTCAATTTTTCTTAAATCCTTATTTATTTATTTAATATGTCCAAATGTATTTGTTGTCAATGTTTCAGCGCCAAACTGGTGGCAGTTGTGAAGAAAACTCAATAGTTGCAGAGTTAATTTAAAATAATGCCGTTGTTGATTAATGCTTTTAAAAAATGTATTAGGCTATTTTCTCTTGAACCATATGGTCTATCTACTAGAAACTCATGGACAATATGGACACAGATATAAAAAATATTTAAAAAACTATATTTGAATAAATGTTTTAAAAGTTATTCAGGTATAAATGACCAAAGTTACAATATATATTTTATGTTAATTACAGAAGATTCCAGTAACTTAAGTAGATTACTGGTAACTTTTCAACCATACACGCACACACATACATACACTCAACAATGACGGGCACACTAATGAGTAAATACACCCAAACACACACACACTAATACCCAGTTTTGTGTATGTTTCCTTCAGAAACTGAGCCGTCTGTATGACACGCTGCACAGAGCCTACAATAAGATCCTGGAGGTGATGCATACAGGCCGGAGACTACTGGGGACCTACTTCAGAGTGGCTTTCTACGGGCAGGTGGGTCGGCATGTGGACAAGAGATGAAAGACACAAGTTCACCTTGTGTTTTCCTTCCATTCTCTTTTTATAGCTGTGAAAAACACTTATTCTGGTTCAGACAGAGAGACACTGGGGATGAACTGTAGTCGTTGGCTCCTTTCCGACATCCACACTATCATACCACTTCTAAGTAAACAATGGATTGGGCATTAACCGGTATGCCAGTATGGATATCGGATTATAAAATAATAAATGTTTAGTATGATGGCTCAACCAATGGTTCTTCTCTGTCAAGGATGGAGTGCCCTTTACTTGGGGAACTCGTCACAGTAAAAAGAGACCATGCATTTTTGTTGTATATTTCTAGGTGTTATCTTCCTGTCTCTCTTCTATTTTGTGGGGGGAGAAAATAAACTCTTTCTATCAATTACTGAAGAAATAACAACAATTGTGCTGGTCTGTCATGTTGTTGGTAGCATCATCGAGGTATCTGTGGTCATCTTTTAACCATATCTGATATCAGTCCATATCCAGTGCCTGTGAACCCTAAAATGTGGTGTTCTCTCTTGGTAACTTCCCTACCTGACAGATGGAGATTAGATAAAGGTGGAATTACACTAATCCCTTAGAGGCTAGTGGCCTCTGAGGAGGATGGTTGTGGCAGGGCTTAAATGGCGAGAAAAAAAAAAACACCTATAAGGCTTAGTTTCACTTCTCTCTTCAGATATATAAGGGATGATGTGTATCTGAGTCTATATGTGATGTTTTGTATTTAGAGTTGTTTGGAGAGTCCTAAGGCCCAATGAGTGTCTCAGTTACTTTACAGTAGCACAAAAAGGACAACCTTGTTTCAAATAGATGGATGTTAGAAAATGATGAATTCATGTTTAATTGTAATGTTTTCTGATGCTGTACAGTACATTTAAAAAAGCCAATAAAGATTTTGTTAAAAATGTATATATTATACATTTTGAGAAAAGCACAGCTGTAAAGCTATATTACAACATAATCCAGGAAATATCAGTCACAGCATTATTTGTAATATAATGCATTGCTTGCTGTTTGGGGTTTTAGGCTGGTTTTCTGTACAGCACTTTGTGACATCAGCTGATGTAAGAAGGGCTTTATAAATACATTTGATTTGATTTGTATTTATTGCACATTTGAGAGACAAGTTGAATTATGACTGAATATTTTCCTCCTGAGTAGGCTGCAGCTGTTGTTGTTTTCCTTGCTTAGTAATGCAACATAGCCAGCATGAACATCCCTCTGCCTCCAATGGCTACTTTGTGTTGTTGACAGGGCTACTTCGAGGAGGAGGACGGTAAGGAGTATGTGTACAAGGAGCCCAAACTCACTGGCCTATCAGAGATCTCTCAGCGCCTTCTAGGGCTCTATGGGGACAAGTTTGGAACGGAAAGCGTCAAGATCATCCAAGACTCCAACAAGGTAGTGACTATGATAGTGTCCCAAATGGCACCATATTCCCTATTTAGTACACTACTTTTGACCAGAGTCCTATGGGCCCTGGTCAAAAGTAGTCTACTATATAGGGCATAGGCTGCCATTTGGGACACTACCTACAGGTTCCTAAAAGGGGTAAATAGTACAAACAAATAGTTTGCTTCCTTTATTGGAGTTGTCAGTTCTATCTAACAAGCCCAACCATACCAATCTCCTATCTCCAACAGGTCAACCCCAAAGACCTAGACACCAAGTTCGCCTACATCCAGGTCACCTTCGTCAAGCCTTACTTTGACGAGAAGGACTGTCCAGAGAAGAAGACGGACTTTGAGAAGTGCCACAACATCAACCGCTTTGTGTTCGAAACGCCATACACGCTGACGGGGAAGAAACATGGTGGGGTGGAGGAGCAATGCAAGAGGAGGAGCGTACTCACAAGTCAGTTAGCTTCACAACCTCTTTTAGCTTAAAAACTACTTAACCTCTTTTACAACAAAGAAAAAACATACAAATAGTTAACTTTACAACCTCTTCAAATAAAATGTTATTTGTCTATGTGGGCAGCAGCCTCTAAGGTGCAGGGTTACGTAACCGGGTGGAAGCCGCCTAGTGAAACCTATTTAAAACTATTATTAACACACCTACAAAAATTTCAACACGTTTGTTTGCTTTACAACATTTTTACGACCTCTCTATGACTAAAACCTCCATATTTCAACCTTGTTTAGACAAACAGAATACCACTGTTTGTGTGTTGCACTGGAGACAAAGAAGTATACAAGCTTTTCAATTAAAACCATCATCAACTGTGCACACAGCTTGTTTAATTTCTTATTAGATGAGCTACACTAACATCTAAACTATTTGAGAATTACTGCAAGTTCAGAAACCCACTGACTTCATAACACGACTTTTTAAAGCACTAGGCTAGAGACAAGAAATGATAGTGACATCGGTTCCACATTACCCTTAAAGGAAATCTCCACTCAAAAACTATCTTTTGATATTTTTTTCATTAGTCCATAGTTTCTTTTGTCCATTTTGCATCATCATCATCGTGATGTGGCCGGTGACACTTTGTTTGCTTCTTGAATTTATTTATTTATTTATTTTTACCCCTTTTTCTCCCCAATTTCATGGTATCCAATTGGTAGTTACAGTCTTGTCCCATCGCTGCAACTCCCTTAAGGACTCAGGAGAGGCGAAGGTCAAGAGCCGTGCATCCTCCGAAACACAACCCAGCCAAGCCGCACTGCTTCTTGACATAATGCCCGCTTAACACGGACTGTGTCAGCGTGCATTGCGCCCGGCCTGCCACAGGAGTTGCTAGTGTGAGATGGGACAAGAACATCCCTGCCGGCCAAACCCTCCCCTAACCCGGACGACGCTGGACCAATTGTGTGCCGCCCCATGGGTCTCCCGGTCGCGGCCGGCTGCGACAAGGCCTGGACTCGATATCTTGAAAAATTGACTGCTGTGGTGCAAAACATTTTGGGACTGTATCAACAGAGGACTAATGAATAAAATACCAAAATATAGTTTTTCAGTGGCTTTTTCCTTTAACAGTAGTAAACATTATTCCTTAGAATTGACAGAGAACGTTTACAGCTAACCACTGGCTAATTCTGTTTATGAGGGTACAAGCAATAAAATACATTTGATAACTGAAGCGCTATAGGACCATTTAAATGGCTTATATCCACTGCAATTGTTTTATCACATGATGATATAGACATTTTGATTGACCATTGTCATTGGCCATTTCATGATTATCCCACTGTCACAACTGACATTAAACAACAGCCGGCCCGCCTGTCTCAAATATCTGTCAACATTTCTACCCACAGACCTGACACACAGGATGTTACAAATAGACCAATATGCAGTAAAAGCATTATCATGTGTGCTTTGTTTGTTTAGTGATGTTGACTCAATGTTGTTGCTATAAAATTGTGGTACAAAATTATATTTTTGTATATTTGACCCAGGACTGCCAGTTAGTAGACTCTAGCTTCCTAAAAGTGTGAGAGTTTCTCAGAAAACCAAGAGAAAGTGAAAGTTGTGTGAAAAATGACTCCAGGATAAGGAAGATACCTGGAACTGTGCTATTTACTCCCCTCTGAGCTGCCAACACATTCCCATACAAGGAGAATAAAGGAAACACTAATGGGAAACATTGTTATCATAATGAAATAACTTTATCGTGTGTTTATATGAGAACCGACTGTGTGTGGTGAGTCTCCTGGGCAGCGACCAACACACTGCCCTTTGCGAAAAATAAATCTGTTTGTGCTCTTGCCAACGCCATTGCCGTCGTTTTCAAGCCAAGTTCTCAAGAGAGCAGGAACAGACTGGCCCCCAGGCTAGAGGAATGATCTAAACATGTGTGATAATAGATTATGTTATAAAGGGTGTGAATATGCTGAATTATGTGTATTTCTCCTGTCCAGCGGCCAACACGTTTCCGTATGTGAAGAAGCGTGTGGAGGTGTTGGGGGAGAAGCAGGTAGAGCTGAAGCCTGTGGATGTGGCCATCGACGAGATGCGGGCGCGCACCGCCGAGCTGACCAAACTCTGCTCCTCCCAGGAGGTCGACATGATCCAGCTGCAGCTCAAACTGCAGGGCTGTGTCTCTGTACAGGTAGACGAGACCTTACTGTAGCCACATCACTCTGTTCGTTTAGTATTTCATTAGGATCCCCATTAGCTGCTGCCAAGGCAGCCGGTACACTCCCTGGGGTCAAACAGGAAGCAGCTAGTGCATGCAGGGAACACCACATACTAGCATCAGACCTTAACACTACAGCTTGACACCACAGTAAACTGCAGGGCTGTGTCCCTGTACACGTAGATGTTATTTCTAACCACTATGAGATCATTGTGCATTCATGCAGATATTCATGTTTTCATGCCAGAACTTGTAGTGTTGATTTTAGGATTTGGTTCTCTCTTGCGTTACTCCGTTCATTGTGTGTATGTTGGTCACGCTAGTCCAGGAGAGCTGCCGTCCTGCAGGTTTTCTCTCCAATCCTAAGCTAGAACACTTGATTCTAATAGTTGATAAGTTGAATGAAGTTAGATACAACCGGTGTTGGATTGAAAACCTACAGGAGGGTAGCTCTCCAGGATCAGGGTCGGGGTTAAAACCTACAGGAGGGTAGCTCTCCAGGAACAGGGTCGGGGTTAAAACCTACAGGAGGGTATCCAATGATGTTATCGTTGTGCTACGAGTTGATCTAGACGCCATCGGCAGCATAGTGGTCACCCAGCACTACCTGAGAGTGAAACTAAATACCCAAGATATTCATTCCTCTTAAAGATTGTTACTCCTTCCCTTGTCTTGTGTGCCACAGGTTAACGCTGGTCCGATGGCGTATGCCAGAGCCTTTCTGGACGACTCCAAAACCAGCAAGTCCCAGTCCAACAATAAGAAAGCCATGGAGCTCAAGGAGATATTCAGGTATGTGTAGACTACCCAACCGACAACGCACTACCGTGCCAAGATATCAGCTGCTCCGCAAAGCTCACACTCAAGTTGTGGAGCAAATCATTGAATATGTCATCCCCTTAATGGATAACTAGTATTGATATTTGATGAAGTATGACTTGCTGAACACCACCCTCTGTCCCCATGTAACTATTGGTGTGTGTGTGTGGATCTGTTTGTCTGTACTGTCTATGCAGGAGGTTTGTGGAAGCCTGCAGCATGGCGCTGGACATCAACGAGCGTCTGATCAAGGAGGACCAGTTTGAGTACCACGAGGGCCTGAAGGGCAACTTCAAAGACATGGTGAAGGAGCTGTCAGACATCATCCATGAACAGGTGACATGGGGGGAGGGGAGGAGCTGTCAGACATCATCCATGAACAGGTGACATGGGGGAGGGGAGGAGCTGTCGGACATCATCCATGAACAGGTGACATGGGGGGAGGGGGAGGAGCTGTCAGACATCTATGAACAGGTGACATGGGGGGAGAGGAGGATCTGTCGGACATCATCCACGAACAGGTGACATGGGGGGAGGGGGGGGAGCTGTCAGACATCTATGAACAGGTGACATGGGGGGAGAGGAGGATCTGTCGGACATCATCCATGAACAGGTGACATGGGGGGAGGGGGAGGAGCTGTCAGACATCTATGAACAGGTGACATGGGGGAGGGGGAGGAGCTGTCAGACATCATCCATGAACAGGTGACATGGGGGAGGGGAGGAGCTGTCAGACATCATCCATGAACAGGTGACATGGAGGGAAGGGAGGAGCTGTCAGACATCCATGAACAGGTGACATTGGGGGGGGGGGGGGGGGGGGGGCTGTCAGACATCATCCATGAACAGGTGACATGGGGTAGGGGGAGGAGCTGTCGGACATCATCCATGAACAGGTGACATGGGGGGAGGGGGAGGAGCTGCCAGACATCCATGAACAGGTGACATGGGGTAGGGGGAGGAGCTGCCAGACATCCATGAACAGGTGACATGGAGGAGGGGGAGGAGCTGCCAGACATCCATGAACAGGTGACATGGGGGAGGGGGAGGAGCTGCCAGACATCCATGAACAGGTGACATGGGGGGCTCCCCATAATCATAGCCCCTGTCAGTCTTACAAACACATACAGATGCACACAAGATGACAAACAGAAATTCTTTATTTTGGGCTCTGGCTCTCATAATATTCCTGACCACACTCCTAGGCTCTCATCCCTCTCTTTCTCTCAAGAAAACACCAGAAAACCCTTTGTCATTTAGCAGATACTAATATCCAGAGCAATTTACAGGATAAATTAGGGTTAAGTGCCTTGCTCAAGGGAACATCGACAGATTTTTGTAACCTAGACTGCTCAGGGATTGGAACCTGCAACTTGTCGGTTACAGGCCCAACACTCTTAATCGCTAGACTACCTGCCGCAATAATGGTCCTCTTTGACCAATCTCATGACCTGAATCTATTTTTCTCTCATATCTCTTTCTCCTGACTGTATTTTGGTAGCAAATTAAAAGTGTTTTTGTGTCTTAATGTTTTCTTTACTTTCCTGTCCATAGCACTAACTTGTCCCTTTCTTCTGTCTATGCTGCCCCTTACTGCGCCTTAGATTTAAGAAATGCCAGGTAATGTGATACCCCCTGTGGAGTTATGTTGCATTTTCATTTCTACTTGGAACATACACTGGTCATCACCTCCTTAACCTCCCTTTATTCAGTCAGTGAGTAAAGCTGTTTGTGGTTCGATATTCACTGGGTGTACAAAACATTAGGAACACCTGCTCTTTCCATGACATAGACTGACCAGGTGAAAGCTATGATCCCTTATTGATGTCTCTTGTTAAATCCACTTCCATCAGTGTAGATGAAGGAGAGGCGACAGGTTAAAGAAGGATTTTTAAGCCTTGAGACAATTGAGACATGGATTGTGTATGTGTGTCATTCACACGGTGAGTGGGCAAGACAAAAGATTTACGTGCCTTTGAACTGGGTATGGTAGTAGGTGCCAGGTGCACCGGTTTGTGTCAAGAACTGCAATGCTGCTGGGTTTTTGACGCTCAACAGTCTCCTGTGTGTATCAAGAATGGTCCATCACCCAGAGAACATCCAGCCAACTTGACAGAACTGGGAAGCATTGAAGTCAACATGTACCAGCATCCCTGTGGAACGCTTTCGATACCATGTTGGGGAAAAGGGGGTGCAACTCAATATTAGGAAGGTGTTCTTAATGTTTTGTACACTCAGTGTATGTGGCAACTGTGTCTGTCTGGGTGTGTCCGCATCAAACCTCCAATCACTCCAGGTGGCTTTAGCAAACGCTCAATGTATTTGAACGAAGGTCTGTGTCCCCATGCTGTTCTGGCAAGACACCCTGGGCTCCATTTTGATGGATTTGTCATTTATTTTCAAAAACTCCATTATATGCGTGTATCCCTGCGACACATGTATTGCTATCACATGACTGGTTGACCAATGATGGTAATGATGTGTGTTGTTGTATCTGACTCTGTCACCCTAGATCTTCCAGGAGGATATGATGCGTTCACTGCTCCAGAACTCCTTACACGTATTCCGTGCCATCAGTGGGACGTCTACAGACCTGGGCTAAAGTGACTGTAACACAGAGTAGAGCTACCCCCACACACACACACACCCTCTGCTAGTTGGATCCAAACTGGACTTGTCGACTCCCTCGCTCCACACCACAAACTGTAAACCTGTTTATAATGTACTTTGGGATGAGCACTGTTCAGTATGACTTGGCATATTGGCCTTGCTATTCCCATTTGCCTTCTCAAACTTCCTGAATAGTGTTACATAACTGAGCTCACCAAGATGTCTGATACGACGGCCGAGATATTCTGATATCTTGGCCCATCTGTGTGCTAGCAGTATTTGGAGAATGTATTATGTACTACCGATATTACAAAATTGATCAAATGTCAGGTCTTGCTGTTGAGTCATGTATTAAGTGACATTGCACTTTTTTCTCTTGAACGACCAGATTCTTGAATTACTTGTATTCTTTAATGGCGAGGGGGAGATGTTATTTTGTAATGTTTCATTTGTTTAAATTCTGGACTGTTGCAACTCAAAGCTCTATGCAGATTGACTTAATCTCTTCAATCAAAGGCAGTGTTGACCATTCAAATAGAAACGGTTTCTATGGTGTTAACACTTTACCACTGCAGATATTAGCCTACCTACCTTCTAAAGAGATAAGTAATGTACAGTATGTGGATCATCTGGGTGTGTTCAGTAGGGGTGGAAGGTTTTGAAACAGGGCTGTACTACTACCTGAATTTGTCCAATAAAAACACAGATTATTGTGAGATACAGATTAACGTATTGTGTTACGTTGCAAACCATTTTGCTACGGAGTGCCCTGCTGAACACGACCCAGGTAATGGCTGCCTTTTGTCCATAATCAATGCAAAGCTGTTGTTTGCCTTGCACACTGCATCAAATGGTTGCTTCAGAGAGCAAATGCATTACATTTAAGTGCTGGGAGTCTATTCTGCAATGGTCTAAGGTGGCTTATATTGCTGATGTTTTAGGAACAAACCAACAGTAACCCATCAGTTGTCTGTATTAGTCTATAAGAAAGATGTACAGTAAGGTTTAATGCAGTATACTCTATGATGTCAAATTGTCAGTCACTCTGTAATAACCCAATGCTCAGACAGTTTCTTAAGATGTTGAACTTTATGTTCTGACATGGGGTGTGTTCTTTGACATTAAGTCAATGATGATTGATTAGCCTGGTCCCAGATCTGTTGGTGCTGTCTTGCCAACTCATAGGCTGCGTTTACACAGGCAGTGTAATTTCTATCTGATTGGTCAAAAGACCAATTATTGTGGGACCAGGCTGTTGATTTTGATTGATGTCTCTATCACAGGGGTATTCAAATCTTACCTTACAAGGTCCGGAGTACTACTAGTTTTCTGTTCTACCTGATCATTCATTGCACCCACCTGGTATCCCAGGTCTAAATCAGTCCCTGATTAGAGGGGAACAATGAAAAAAAGAAAGCAGTGGAACTGACTGAGGTTCAGATTTGAATTTGAGGGATCTATCAGCTGGCTGGACCTATTGATCTGCTAGTCCTTACATCTCTCCTCAGAAAAGTCTCCTGTCCTATTTCAAATAATAATACAACTCCAACACATGCTGATTGTACAGTATTTCACAAGTGCTACACTGAAATTAGCAGATAGATGATAATAATATGCAGATGTATATAATGTTTTGCTGTAAAAGAAGAAAGGTGCGTGCGTGCGTGCGTGCGTGTAGCTACATATTTATATTTGTGCTGTTTCTGGACCAATGTTTGCGTTGGTTTGAGAATAGTCTTATTTCTCTGATTGTGTCTGATTTTGATTTGCCATTGTAATTACACTGTATCTAAGTACAGATGCTTGTTCAACATATCTTTGTTAAGCCATTTTTTCAATAAAAAAAAGGTTTTGCGAAAAAGTTGGTTCTATTAACTTTATCCATTTAGTTATTATTCACTTTATTATTGTGATGTTCGAGCCTACAAGCCTACACAATATTCATAAGCAGGAGGTGTATTATAGGGGATGTTATCCAATGAGGAAAACGAATGACTGACACTGTCAAAATGGTAAGGATATCCTATTCTGTACTGTCGTAGCTTTGAGCTATTGCTCCATACAAACTCCGCCCTATTTGCCAATCCGATGCGCGACAGAAGCCCTCGCTGTCACACGAAATGGAATCATAGACGGTATGAATGTATTGATAACTCGCTCGCGGGTGTAAATCCGGTGTTTGCTTTTGTTTATTTTGATCTGGACGAGAGGCACTTCTATTTGTTCGCTCTGTTTGGGAGACAACTGCTCGACAATTCTTGTCTTACCTTTGGAATTCCGGGCGATATTGAGGAGGCGCAGTCCGCCAGAAATTACGCACCGGACAACATGATTTTGAAACATTTAGATTTTCTCTTGGTTCTACGATACTTTATTCATTTGGTCGCACTAGAGGTTGCAGCTGAGAAAGGTACTGCTATTGTATTTACTTTACATTACCTTTAATGGTCGTATGACACCAGTTGTTTAGTCATTTTCAGTGGGCAAGACTTTAGGAAAACTGGGATTTCCTGTCCATTTCCCGAAACCGACGTCAGAATGAGAAGTTTAGATAATGAGAAAATAATCTGTTTAAAATGCATGTTGGATTCCCTTGTAACTTCTGCCTACATGAAAACGTGTATTCATTTGACATTGATTGACTATGATTATTATTGATGTAGTCTTGTTGTGTGGCCTTGTTACTTTGCCCCGGTGAATCATATTGTTCAGAAATTGTAACTAGGGCCTACACCAGAAAGATGTGTGGCATAGCAAAGATGATATATATATATATATATATATATTATAGCATATATAGCAGTCGGTCATCACATTGCCATACAGAGTAGTTTACACTGCTCGTCTCTTGTCACCTCTTCAGCTCTCCCTGAGCCGCTCAACCTGTCATTGACGTGGGAGTCTGAATTCCGTATAAAGCTGTCGTGGAACGCACCAAATAATTTATACGCGCCATGCAAGGTGAACTACATGATCACTACAACGATCGGAGAGGTGAGTCGAGTGCCCATGAAAAGGAAAAAGGAAAAAAAAAGTACATTTGGAATTGATTTATAATACAAACCGTTTTTTATGCACAGAATGAATTGCAAAACGTAGCCTATTTATGCATATAAAGCGATAATAAACTATTATAAAACCATCTGTTACAAAGTTATATTATTCAATAATAATATACATATTAAATCCCTAACACTAATACTTTGTAGAATGTGAAATGACAGTGATTCCATTTTTTTTCACAGGAGAAGCCCATATTAATGTCAACTTTCAGCTTGTATAAAGAGTACAATGTCACTAAGAATGATGCAGTGAATTACACAGTGCAAACAAACCCCAAACACTGTACAGGCAGAACCATAAGCAAACCTGTCAGCATCTCTAAACCTAAACCCACAGGTAGGTAACAATTACTGTGAGGTGAATCCTAACTTCCAACCCTAACTTCGAATTTTCACTTAGTCTCCCATTGATCTCAATGCATGACTCTGGGCGTTTGTAAATTCAGAGCGTTGTCAGATTGTCCCTTTGTAAATTCAGAGCGTTTCGCTCTCGGAGCGTTCAGAGCGCACACTGGACGCTCTGGCGGAGGAGTAGGGTTGATCCAAGTGTTCTGACTAGCTTGCTAACTACTTCCAGACACAAATGAGAGAACGCCTCACTCCGACCATTTTACTTGCCCTAGAAGATGCGGTTATTCTGTTTTCATGTTATCCAGAGCGTTGGTGACTGTAAGTGTGCTACTGGCAACAATTTAATTACGTTATTTTGCCGACATTTACTGACACCGATCATATTCAACAGGTGTTGTGTGCTCTGTAATACTCAGGCGAGAGTGCTCTGAAATCGATGTAGAAAGCCTAGAGTGAATTTACAAACGCACCCTAAAGTGAAAATGTTAACTAAAGTGGAAGTTAAAATTTGCCCCAATATGAATTGGGACTTGTGAACTCCTGAACTTTATCGAATGTGTCTACTGTAATACAAACATTGTGCTGAAATTAATATCGTTTTTCATGTTTGAAATGACCTTGTTTTTATTTGTACTTTATATATGCCTATCCAAAGTATTGAACAAAGGCTTTTACGCATACAGCAAATAAAAACAATTACATTAAAGCTGAACACAATTCCCAGTGAAGTGTTACCATAGAGAATAGAAAAGTTTCTTCATGTTAACATGTTTTATTGCAGATTGGCTTTTATTGTCATGAGTCTTGCCCTGGAGGCAAAACTGAGTGGTTTCCGCTAGGTGGGCCAGCTGAAAACGAATATGTGCTTTTTGGTCTTAAATTAAGGTTAGGGTTAGGCATTAGGGTTAGCAGTGTGGTTATGGTTAAAATCTCATTTGTTGACTTTGTGGCTGTGCCAGCTAGTGACCACTCTGCAGAGCTGCCTCCAGTACGTGCGTCATCTCAATAAATACCAACCTGCTTTTTTATCAGGACAATATTTAGATCTGAATGAGTCTTTGTCAGATACTGTTTTTGTGGTCTAGACTCATGGCAATGTTTTTTCTCTCTCTTCCTCTATCTCTCTCCCTCTCCCTCTCTCTCTGTTTCCTATCTCTCTCTCTCTCTCTCTCTCTCTCACTTATAACAGAGTTGGTGAAGAACTTCCAGTGTTCCCTCTACTCCTCTAAGGCCATGAACTGCAGCTGGCTCCCAGCCAATCAGGCCTCAGACCTCCAGCTCTACTATGGGTGAGAACTATTTTAAAATGAATCAGGGCTCTCCCCAAAGAATGGAAGAGAGGCGATATATGGCACCTTGTGTACTGGCTGTGCCACTATGTCAAATAAATACTATGTCACTAAATAATAATAACATATATGTTATATGTTTTACTTTATTTGTTATCATATAAGGCCATTTTTTTGCTCTAGATTGCAGGAAACGCCAGTTACAGCTGTTAAAACAAATCTGATATTTGTGACGGTTTAGCTGAGCAGTGACAGATTGTCATCCCTCTCATCCCTTATGTTTCAGGTACCTTGGTCCCTCCCACATAGCAGCATGCAGTGAGTACCAGTACAGAGATGGTCAGAGGACAGGATGTCACCTGAGAGGATCCTTCCTTCAATATGACGTCTACTTCAAGGTCAATGGGACTCTCGATGGCTTATCTGTACAGAATAACTTCCTGGTGCTTCCTAAAAATCATGGTAAGAATAACTCCATAGCACATTTTTTAACAGTTAAAAACAGATGTTTACGATATCCTCATGGTATAATCTGAAAACCATTCTAACAAATTTAACCCAGGAGGTAAACATAGCCGCGCGGGGGGGGGGGGGGGGGGGGGGTTAGTTGGAGAAAAAAAAACTTTATAGCAAAGCATTTGCAGGTTAACAACAAAATACAATTCCTAATGGGATGAGTAGCCAAGATTCGGGACAAGATTTGTTAACAGAAGTCACTAGTACAGCCTAAGTTAATTTAACTCATGACTGTTTGCTAAACATAATTAACCATTGTGAATAGAACGCATATTTCTTTGTAGGTGACTGCATAACAACAGGTGTGTGAAGGGGAAGAGAGAGAAAACAAGAGGGGTGTTGTAATCAAATTAGTAAACACAAGATTGCGCGTATTAAAACGGTTTCAGGTCCATGGACAGCTATTCCGAGACGTTGCGGAAAAAGGCGCCGTGCCCAGCACTGTGTTGCTTAGTGTGCTAGTAAGCCTACATGTTTGACATTAGCAGGAGCAGGCCTGGGAGCCGAGGGTGAGAGAATGCCATGTTTCTAATTTAATATTGTTTTCATTCACCCCCCCCCCCCCTTTGCAATCAGAACAGCATCAATTCGTTGGGCATAGAATCTACAAGGTGTGAAAAGCGTTCCACAGGGATGCTGGCACATGTTGACTCCAATGTTTTCCACAGTTGTGTCAAGTTGGCTGGATGTCTTTTGGGTGGTGGACCATTCTTGATACACACAGGAAACTGTTCAGTGTGAAAAACCCAGCAGCGTTGCAGTTCTTGACACAAACCAGTGCACCTGGTACCTACTATCATACCCCGTTCAAAGGCACTTTAATATTTTTGACTCAACCATTCACCCTCTGAATGGAACTCATACACAATCCATGTCTCAAGGCTTAAAAATCCTTCGTTAACCTTTAATCTGTCTCCTCCCCTCCATCTACACTGATAGAAGTGGATTTAACAAGTGACCTCAATAAGAGATCATAACTTTCACCTGGATTTACCTGGTCAGTCTGTCATTGAAAGAGCAGGTGTTCTTAATGTTTTGTACACTCAGTGTATATTTTAATATTTTAATGTATTTCCTTCCTCTACCCCCAATTTCATCGTGGGGAAACATAGTTTGGAAAGTAAATGCCTGTTGCTGTAAAGAGAAGACAATGAAAAGACTCTAATCTGTCTTTTAATTAGCAAAATTTGCAATTTGAGCGAACAATAAACAAACTTATTGGCACCAGCTGAGAGCATCAGCCATATCCCCATTGAGTGCGCTGTGCACATGTTCACCCTTTATCATTGAGTCAGTGCCACCTTTATTTTTGGACAATAATTCCCTCCTTCAGGTTAGATGGACTTCATAATGTACAATTTGTGTCTCCCCTGTTCATAGACCAGATTAGATGGTTGCAGACAAGGTGGTTTTTATTGATCTGTTTGTCAGAGTCTAGACGCACTGAACACTGCAGTCTTTTTTTGTGAACAGTGATTCAATTATATTATTAGCCTAAATTGTGACTATCCAATCAACTAATCACCTTAGGAATAGTAGGCAATCTTGCATAAGTCTGCAAATGCGATGATAGATGCATGGAATGCTTTATTATAAGGGAGAATTTTAATGGTGAAAATGAACTTCCCTAAACTTGAAACACACTCTATGGGAGAGGGACCGAGAGAGAGAGTGACCTGACTTAACTCAAAGTAAACTGTTTATCGTACAGCATAGCGTGTCTGACTACCAACCCCCACAACTAAATAGATCAGAGCGTACCGCTCAGAGCTCTCCATGCAGAATGGGGCTCATGTTTTTCTCTCTCCCCTACCCCAGTCCCATTATCATTAACTGCAATAATTTTTATTTGTTGCAAAAAATATATAAATATTGATTTTTATTTGCAACAATTCAAATTCTTGCAGTTTCAACCATCTCACCAGCCTATGGGGGTACATTCCAATTGAACAACCAATGACTAATTCCATGATACTACTAAACTCTCAAGTATGCACATATTGTTGACATTACCAATACTCTCATTTATCTAATGTTATACTGTATGTCTGATTCTCTTCAGTCAAGGCCCCGGCCCCTAAGGTGAAGATAACAGAGACAGGAAGGAATCTCATCCTGAGCTGGGACCCTCCGGACATAGGCGCTGTCCACTGCTGGAAGTACATCTTTAACTACAGCAAGTGTCAACTGCTCGTGGATGTGTGTATATTTTTATTTACATTTACGTCTCCCTTTATTTATCCAGGTGAAACTAGTTCATAACAAATTCATATTGACATTGACAACCTGGCAAGTGCCTTTTTTTGTCCGTTTTTATGCTTCCCAGAAGAGTGTTTTCTATTGTTTCATATTTCATTTAAACTAGTTAATTATGGGTTGCGCCGACGTCACTCGGCCGCGCCGTTGTTATACACGTTGGTCTCACTGATATAAAATACATTTTGATGATTTATAAACAGATAATGAGGCCTAAGTTTAGATGGCTGCAGACAGAAAATGGGTCAGATGAAGGGTTGGGCGTTCTGCTATTGTCAACATGAGACAGGCCACTTCTGTGAATTACACCAATAAAAAAATAGAGCTTTAGTCACTGGACAGTATTTACATTGTTTTTACAGACCTACTGAATGTGTTAGGATGAGTGGGCATTGGACATCTGCTGTTTGTTTGTGTGTCTGTGTGTTTCAGTCAAATAGTACACGCTTAGAAAAGAAATACGTTCCAAAAGTGTTCTATGGCTGTCCCCATAGGAGAACCCTTTTTGGTTCCAGGTAGAACTCCTTTTGGTATCTGTGGAAAGGGTTTTACATGGAACCCAAAAGAGTTCTACCTGGTTACCAAAAAGGGTTCTTCAAAGGTCTCTCCTATGGGGACAGCCGAATAACCCTTTTAGGTTCTAGATAGCACCTTTTTTTTCTACGAGTGTACCACTACTTGAGTTCCACTCATGGTTCTGTGTATGTTTCTTCCAGAGTAAAGCAATACAATTTAAACATGTGATGGTTTCATATGACGAGACATGCCAGTACAGAGTCAAGCTTAAAGCAGTCTATACGGAATGGTGTGGGGAGGGAGGCAGCGACTGGAGCGAAGAGGAAATCTATGGTACTTTCTCCTCTTTCTCTACATTCTCTCCCTCTTTCAGAACACAGACAGTGATGTCCTGTAATTGTGTTACCATTGAAATAGTTTAAACGTTCCCGTTCAAATAAAATAGAAGACAAATAGAATTAAACATATATAATATACCAGTAGTCTATAGTCTCTATAATAGTATATGTCGTTGTAACAGACTTGTGTATTGAATGTTGGCTAAATGTAACAGATTTGTCAAGATTAGAATTAGACCGGGTCACTGATATTTTTGCTTGTATTCTTTTCAGGTGTGGATGATTGGTCGATGACTGTGTTTGCTGTCGTCATTCCAGCTGTAGTCTTCTTATTCCTCATCCTTTTAATTTGTTGTTTTATGAAGTAAGTAAACATACACTATATCCGTTTGTCTGCGTTCTATGTGTGTGTGTGTGTTGGGGTTTAGAATTAATTGAATGTCTTAATAGACAGAAGATATCTAGCAAATGTGTTTTCGCTTAATGAATTGCCAATTTTGGTGATCAGTGTTTAAATTTGGGGCTAATTCTTTTGTGGTTCTTTTCCAGGCACAGAGAGAAGGTTTTCCCCACGATTCCACATCCCTCACTGGTTTTCAAGGACATGCTGAACAGCAATAAGGGACTGAAGGTTAGAACAGCAACATCCTCTGGTCTCTTTCACTATTAGTAGTGGTCTCACAGCAAGGTGCTGTTGTTGAACTTCACTTACTGGAAATGTTAACATCAGTGTATGCAGTAGATACTAAACTTCCTCTTACAATACTTCTCACCAGGCACATACTGGTTGAATCAACGTTGTTTCCATGTCATTTCAATGATATTACATTGAACCAACAAGGAATTAGATGTTGGCACTGGTCATCATCCTTATCCACACCCACACATTCTCAGACACACCCACACCCCACACACACATTCTCAGACACACCCACACCCAACACACACATTCTCAGACCTAAACACACACTAAGCCACTCCAACTTTTTCTCTCTGTATTCCAGAGCTCCATAGGCAATCTCTATGTCCCGGATGAGGAGGAGGTGGAATGTAAGATCAGCCTAGAGAAAGACTATACTCTTCCCATGATGCAGCCTGATCACTGAGAGACTACACACTGACCCAGTAGTGATTATGACTGTACAGACAGATACAGCAACAACCTGACCCGGTATGACCTGGGAGCCAAGTGACTTCAGTGTCATTGACCGGCCCTCAAAGTAAGCTATCTTAAGGTGGACCCTAACTGTACTGCTGAAGAGTGTCAGGAGTTGGAGCTCCACAGTCGATGGACGACCTTAACGAGTTGGATACAGACTGAGAGTATGTGGACTATGGACTATGGAAATGCCTTTTCTTTTGTTTGTCCTGGAACTGTCAGGACTTATCGACTCACTGACTCCTGTATTGTTCCGGATTGTGTGTGTGTGTGTGTGTGTGTGTGTGTGTGTGTGTGTGTGTGTGTGTGTGTGTGTGTGTGTGTGTGTGTGTGTGTGTGTGTGTGTGTGTGTGCGCCTGCGTGTGTAGACAGATACTAAGAACTGTTCTCATGTACCCCTTGCAACCCAAGGCTCGGGGTCTTAGGTCAAATGTCAGAGGTTATCAGAAAGCCAGTGCAGGAAACGAGGAGGGGCTGGACTCCTAAACCTCACTCCCTGACCAAATAGGACATTGGTGGCAGTGCCCGAAGAGATGCGCAGGCAGCACCACAGTCTTTATCTGACTGATCAACCCGGTTGATCATGTAATTATTTAGGGGACAAAGAGGTACTTGAAGCTGTGAACCTCTGTGAAATGAGTGCACTACCTGTGCCATAAAAGGCCAGAGCTCTAGGCAGGGACTTTAGGGCATTGACATACAGGTAGTTGTGTCCCAAATGGCTCCCTATTCACTACATGTATAGTGTGTTACTTTTGTCCAGGGCCCATAGGGCTCTGGTCAAAAGTAGTGCACTATGTAGGGAACAGAGTGCCATTTGGGATGCAGATGCCTATCAAGGGCTATATGCTGCTAATGTGAGCTAGATTGTTGTGACTCTATTGTTATCAACCTGCATTGCTATGTGTAAATAGGTTGTGCAGGTGTATCTATAGTATGTACAAATGTTGGTGAAATATATACAGTGCCTTGCGAAAGTATTCGGCCCCCTTGAACCTTGCGACCTTTTGCCACACGCCCAATTTTTCAGTTTTTGATTTGTTAAAAAAGTTTGAAATATCCAATAAATGTCGTTCCACTTCATGATTGTGTCCCACTTGTTGTTGATTCTTCACAAAAAAATACAGTTTTATATCTTTATGTTTGAAGCCTGAAATGTGGCAAAAGGTCGCAAAGTTCAAGGGGGCCGAATACTTTCGCAAGGCACTGTATTTAGAGTTTTGTGAGTTAAGGAAATGTTTTGTGCAACACCTATTTTTATTTATATATTTTTTTAAATTTCACATTCTGTCTTATGGAACCTTATTCTTCTGCATTAATGATTCATTGATATCACCACACACACTCACTCATTGAGTATCATTCACATCACACCTCCATACATGCAGAGACTCTTCCTTGGTAAGATCGCCAAGTCCTTTTTAACAACCTGGAAGGAGAAACGTACTTTGTAGAGGACCTGCTGAACAGCTTAAACCTGTTATCTGGTCTGTTCCGAACTAGAGATAAGTGTAACAATGTTCCCAGACGAACCAATGCGCATGTCAAGCAAGGCCTCGTGTACCTGCTAATCTATGATGAGAATCAATCCAGAGTGTAGGTGTTGAGAGAATAAATCCATCAACAAATAACTGAGTCATGTGAGTGATACCTCCCTTTTTATTTTCACAGAGGGATTCCTTAAAGACATATAGTCAATGCGATATCAATCAAATGTAAATGAAGCCCATTGTACATCAGCAGTCGTCAACAAAGTGCTTAAAAGATACACAGTGTAAAACCCCAAAGAGCAAGCAATGCAGAGGCAGAAGCACAGTGGCTGATATGATGGGAGAAAGTTGGAAGAGTGTAGCTGTATTTGGCATTGAATTGAGAAATCCCGAAACTGATGCTGAGATGAAATCCTCCCTCACGCTGAGTGTCGATGCTTGTTACTCTTGATTCAATTCATTATATCTTAAGAGAATGTGTACTATGAAAAACAGGTAAACACTAAAGGAAGTCAAATAGGTGAATTGAGACATTAAGCCCCTATTTGAAAGCAGCATACCAGTGCGTTTTGTTCCTGTGTGTTCTTGCCTGCAAGTTTGATACATTGCTATCTTGCAAGTTTGATACATTGCTATCTTACAATTATAATACTATAATTTTTAGTATGCACGGCTTACATTTCATCCACGTGTTAGATTGTCTCTCTCCTATCTCGCTACTGTGGACCTCACAAAATTGTCTTTATTGGCAGTCAGTCTGAGTTGACATTGGATTTCCGGATCTCACTCCCATTCAATCCTTCCTGGCAGAGTCCACATAAACCAGCTGTAGTGGTCACACACACACACACACACACACACACACACACACACACACACACACACACTCATCTACTGCTTATCATTTGATGTTGGAGCATGTCAGTAAGTAACAGTACTGCAATATGTGAGAAATTATGTTTATAAAACAGTGTCAGAGAACTGTATAATCACTAGCCTCTCGCACTTGTACACCTACATGAACACACATTGTACACCCTGTTAACACACAGACTGACTCATGAAGTTTTCCTGTGCGTCACAATAAGACTGCACTCTGTTGGGAAAAAGGAAGCAGGCCTGTGAGTCATAGAAATGTTAGCCAAGCCTCATGCCAGTATGCAAATCTCACACTGTTGCCAAATAGTGCATGGGCCTAATTAACGTGTTATAAAGTCCTTATGTAGATATTCTTCAACTACTGTTACAAATCTAAAGTACCGGTAACCTAATTCCATGTCCAAGTCTTAATTGGGTGGTAATAAGTCATGCATCATTAATTGATCCAAGTATCCTTGATTTATACAGATTATCCAATTGAAATAGGTCAAATCTATTTCATGTGAGAGACCTGTTCATATCTGATGTGATGACATCCCATTGCACTTGAAAGGAATAGCATCCCATTATCCCAACAGAAATGTGAACTAAAAACAGAAATACTCACAGACTTACATTGTTCTGTCTGCCTATCCGGTAATCGATCTTCTTAACTGCTGAGAGTGATGTGTAATCATCGTTTTGGATTTCCTCAAGAATTTGAAGAATCTCAAGAAGAATCTCATCCTTCAGTCGTGCAACAGAAACTTTGTACCGCACTCGCACTATGTTTTCTGGTACATTTTCAAAAACAACATCAGCACGAACACAGGCCTGTCGGAGCAAGAACTGAAAAATGCAGAAGTTCACAATCCTCTACATCAGGTATTCCCATACCGGGGTACGCGCAATGCCGTCGGGGCCAAAAAAAACACCAAAAAAACCAAGCCAAATAAAAAAATATATATATAATTTTTTGTAAAATTACAAATCTTAACATTTTCACATCTTCACAAATGTAATTAAACCATCTAAAATTAGTGATCAGCGAAAGAACACAATGTCAAATACAGGGTGACTAGTCAAATAATTAACATCCAATCACATTTACCGTTACTCTCTCGCGGGAATTCCACTAACGGCCGGTATGTAGTCAAAGGTAGCTGCTGCTCATTCCGTTTCCGGGAAAAATGGATAAATGGTTCAATAAAAGTAAATCCCGCATCCATAGAGACACATACCAGCTCCACTGGTAGTACTGCTGCTACTAACAGCAGTACTACACCTGCACCTGTCAATGACACAAGTTGTTCTGCTTCCACGAGCACATCCAATGCTAGCATCAGTAATTCTACATGTTAGCCCAGCTAGCATCGACACTGACAGTTGTGAATCTGATGCAGCCGAAGAGCTATTGACACCTTACCCGGGAAAGCACCGAACATCAGACAGGGACGTTGGACCATCAAAGAGGCTCAAATATGATGAGAACTACATTGATTTGGGGTTCACTTATATTGGGAGTAGTGCTTTTCCTCAGCCACAGTGTGTTACATGTGCAAAATTACTATCTCACAACTCGAAGAAATCTTCACTCTTGCGCAGACATTTAGAAACAAAACATGCCAATTTGAAAAATAAGCCATGGAAGTTTTTTGAGCGATAATTAAGAGACTTTTGAGTAGTAAGACATGTATAAAAGCAACAAATACCATTAATAAGAAGGGGCTGGAAAAGTCTTATATGGTGAGCTACCAGTGACTGAGACAGGCAAGCCCCATACTATTGTGGAGGACTTAATTATTCCTGCTGCCACATATATGGCTGGGACAATGCTGGGGAAAAAGGCCAAAAAAACTATAAAGACAATGCTTTCATCAAACAACGCTGCATCATGGCGCATCGTTGACATGGCAGGATATGTTTTGTAACAATTACTGCTTCGCATACAAGCCAGTGAATTCTATGTGTTACAGCTGGTTGAGTCAACAGACGTGGCGGGCCTGGCACAGCTCCTGGTATATGTATGTTTATGGG
This sequence comes from Oncorhynchus kisutch, assembly GCF_002021735.2. NCBI lineage: Eukaryota > Metazoa > Chordata > Actinopteri > Salmoniformes > Salmonidae > Oncorhynchus > Oncorhynchus kisutch. The sequence continues at coordinate 27,364,905 of NC_034182.2, forward strand.
GTGTCAATTAAGGAAGACATCCTCTTCTCCAAACCACTGGAAACCAGGACAACAGGAGAGGATATTTTTAAAGTACTGGACAGTTTTGTGACATCAAATGGACTTTGGTGGTCAAGATGTGTTGGTATCTGTACTGATGGTGCAAAAGCCATGACAGGGAGACATAGTGGAGTGTTAACATACGTGTAAGCAGTTGCTCCCAACGCCACTTGGGTACACTGCCGCATCCACCGAGAGGCTCTTGCTGCCAAAGGAATGCCTGACAGCTTGAAATACGTTTTGGACACTACAGTGAAAATGGTTAACTTTATTAAAGCAAGGCCCCTGAACTCTTGTGTATTTTCTGCACTATGCAATGATATGGGTAGCGATCATGTAATGCTTTTACAACATACAGAAGTGCGCTGGTTATCAAGGGGCAAAGTATTGGCACGTTTTCTTTAAATTGAGAGACAAGCTTAGCGTTTTCTTTACTGACCATAGTTTTCACTTGTCTGTCCCCTTGCATGATAACGATTTTCTCACATGACTGGCCTATCTGGGTGTACCTATGTGAGAGTGGATTCTCGGCCCTAACTAGCATGAAAACTAAATACAGGCACAGACTGTGTGGGAAATGATTTAAGACTGAGACTCTCTCCAATTCAACCCAACATTGCAGAGTTATGTGCATCCTTTCAAGCACACCCTTCTCATTAACCTGTGATGAGTTATTCACACCCTTCTCATTAACCTGTGATGAGTTATTCACAATTTTAGATGAACAAATAATGTTTTATATGTAAGATTGCTAAATAAAGAGCAAAATTATTGATTATTATTATTTGTGTCCTGGTCCTATAAGAGCTCTTTGTCACTTCCCATGAACCACGTTGTGACAAAAACTCACTCATTCTTATGTTTAATAAATGTATCATATAATGTGTGTGTGACAGGCTTACAATGATGGCAAAAAACAACATTTGAGAGTGCGCTGACCCTGGTGCTAGAGGGGGTACGCAGCTGGAGGTTGAATGTTTGAAGGGGTACAGGACTATATAACGTTTGGGAACCACTGCTCTACGTGACTCACATACTGAGGGAAACTCTTAACGACAGCCAAAACAACAGTACCCCAAAGGTACACTGACTGTACAAAACATTAGGAACACCTTCCTAATATTGAGTTGCACCCTCTTTTTCCCTCAGAACAGCCTCAATTCGTTGAGGCATAGACTCTACAAGTTATTGAAAGCATTCCACAGGGATGCTGGCCCATGTTGATGCCAATGCTTCCCACAGTTGTGTCAAGTTAGCTGGATGTCCTTTGGGTGGTGGACCATTCTTGATTCACAAGGGGAACTGTTGAGCGTGAAAAACCCAGCAGCGTTGCAGTTCTTGACACACTCAAACCGGTGCGCCTGGCAACTACTACCATACCCCGTTCAAAGGCACTTAAATATTTTGTCTTGCCAATTCACCCTCTGAACAGTGGTGTAAGGACTTAAGTAAAAATACTTTAAAGTACTATATACATATACATACACAGTACATACACATTTAGCATACATGGTACTTTTATATTAAGCAATCACATAATAATAATACATTACCAAACATAAACTCTTTAATAAACTCAACCACTCTCAGCCCATCCTCCCTATCGCCATAGACCACCCTTGTTTGGTTTCCATGTGCCATATATTTTTCAATTGTGCTGTGATGTTTTAGACATTTTGAACCTTTCTAATCGTATTGTATCTAACAATGAAAACCTATCCTACAAATATTATTATATTATTTATTGACTTGTAAGTGAATGTTGTGTGTTTTTTACCATCCCTTTTTTACAGTGACGAGAAACAAGCTATATCCGGGTCACGGCACCAATGTAACTTCCAGACTGATGTTTTGAGATGTTGCTTCAACATATCCACATAATTTTCCACCCTCATGATGCCATCTATTTTATGAAGTGCACCAGTCCCTCCTGCAGGAAAGCACCCCCCACAACATGATGCCCCCATGCTTCACGGTTGGGATGGTGTTCTTCGGCTTGTAAGCCTCCCCTTTTTCCTCCAAACGTAACGATGGTCATTATGGCCAAACAGTTCTATTTTTGTTTCATCAGACCAGAGGACATTTCTCCGAAAGGTACGATCTTTCTCCCCATATGCAGCTGCAAACCGTAGTCTGGCTTTTTTATGGCGGTTTTGGAGCAGTGGCTTCTTCCTTGCTGAGCGGCCTTTCAGGTTATGTCGATGTAGGACTCGTTTTACTGTGGATATAGATACTTTTGTACCTGTTTCTTTCAGCATCTTCACAAGGTCCTTTGCTGTTGTTCTGGGATTGATTTGCACTTTTCGCACCAAAGTTCATTAATCTCTAGGAGACAGAACACGTCTCCTTCCTGAGTGGTATGATGGCTGTGTGGTCCCATGGTGTTTATACTTGCGTACTATTGTTTGTACAGATGAACGTGGGACCTTCAGGCGTTTGGAAATTGCTCCCAACGATGAACCAGACTTGTGGAGGTCTACAATAATTTTTCTGAGATCTTGGCTGATTTCTTTTCATTTTCCCATGGTGTCAAGCAAAGAGGCACTGAGTTTGAAGGTAGGCCTTGAAATGCATTTGCAGATACACCTCCAATTGACTCAAATTATGTCAATTAGCCTATCAGAAGCTTCTAAAGCCATGGCATCATTTTCTGGAATTTTCCAAGCTGTTTAAAGGCACAGTCAACTTTGTGTATGTAAACTTCTGACCTACTGGAATTGTGATACAGTGAATTATAAGTGAAACAATCTGTCTGTAAACAATTGTTGGAAAAAATTACTTGTGTCATGTACAAGGTAGATGTCCTAACCGACTTGCCAAAACTATAGTTTGTTAACAAGAAATTTGTGGAGTAATTGAAAAATGAGTTTCAATGACTCCAACTTAAGTGTATGTAAACTTCTGTCATCAACTGTATAATAATAATTATTATGATTTATATATATATATATTTACAGTAACAGTCAAAGGTTTAGACACACCTACTCATTTGTAGGGTTTTTCTTTATTTTTACTATTTTCTACTCTTGAATGAGTAGGTGTGTCCAAACTTTTGACTGGTACTGTATATATTGTGCCGTCTGGTTTGCTTTTTTATAAGGAATTATACATTATGAATACTATTACTTTTGATACTTAAGTATATTTGAGCAATTCCATTTACTTTTGATACTTAAGTAAATCTAAAACCGAATACTTTTAGACTTTTACTCAAGTAGTATTTTACTGGATGACTTTTACTTTTACTTGAGTCATTTTCTATCAAGCCATCTTCACTTTTACTCAAATATGACAAATGAGTACTTTTTCCAAATACACATGCCATGTCACAAGTGAGTCTTCCAGCAAGACAGTAACTCTAAGCACATATCAAAATCCACAAAGAAATTGTTAATTGACCCCCCCCAAAAAATGTTGCTATCAAAATTTTGCTATGGCCGTATCCGCCTCTGGACTTGAACTCTATTGGTTTGAGTTGAAGAGAGCAGTCCATAAGCGCAGATGAAAGATACCAAGAATCTGGAAAGATTCTGTATGGAGGATTAGTCTTGTAGGCTCGGCCCTAAACTGTGCACTCTGCCACCTCTGGCCTCATGGCAAATGGCCAAAGACTTCTATGGGCTTATAGGATAAAACTACTGCAGCTATGTTTGACATCTATCTAAAACTTTGATGCCATCTATATGGATGTATGATCTTTGTTGTAAAGTGTGGTTGTTCAGAGTGAACTCTGACGACGCTGTATGGTACAATCTCTTGTACTCAAAGGAATTATCTCTATTGTAACCGAGCCCACTCCCTTAAATTAACACACCTAGATGTGACCCCCTTCCTAGAGGATGTTGGCTGGTTCAACCTGATTGGTTATCTTCGTTTTATAACCTTTTGTTTGGTCTGTGGATTGGTCAACAATTGATGTTGAATATAAACAAGCCAGATCTGGTATAAATGGAATGAAAGTATTTTCTTCTCCCTCTTGTCCTGCTATGAAATCTCCCGAAAGGTTGTATGTGAAATTCTCAACCAAATTCTCTGCGTTGCGTCGCGCTTAAGATCAACCCTTTTAGCCGTGGTGTATTGGCCATATACCACACCTCCTCGGGCCTTATTGCTTAATTAAAACCCCTTGAGCATGACCATAAAAAGTGTTGCTATTGTTTCTTTATTTAGAGCTCCTATCACCAAGAAATGTGACTTTATCTTTGGATGAACGAGTTCTGCATGGAGCGTTCATGGAACCGAATAGAGATGTCTGTTGAACATGTCTGGCTGTCTGCCCACTGTTTTCTGATGCTTCTACAGGTGTAATGCAGTTATACAAATACCTTCTTCCTCCCACCCCTAGCAGCAGCACTTGTAGTCTGGCACTGAATAATATTTATTTTAAGTTTTGCTGGGCAAATTTAAGGTCAAATTATTTTCCACAGACATATACAGTACATTTACATAAAAGACCAAACCAACCAACAAACCCATCACCCAGACTAAGGCTCTGATCCAAATCGCCCTATATATTAAAGAGTTAAGTTAATGTAATTGACTTGGGTGTAAATCTCTCTCTCTCCTATAACAGAGATGATGATGAACTTCCTGTGTTCCATCTACTCCTCTAAGGCCATGAACTGCAGCTGGCTCCCAGCCAATCATGCCACAGAAGACCACCAGCTCTACTACGGGTGAATACTCTTCTACTTCCTGCTCCTCCACCACTCAAAGGTCAATACAAGGCTATTTGTGGATGAGTGTTCATATTAAACAAGATAGAAATTGTGAAGAGACTCTTCTGTTGGCAGATTTTTCTGTTGTTATGTGACCCTTAGTTTTATCTGACTTTGTGGCCTGACCAAGACAAACTTTGGCCTATTTAAAAGCTATAACTATGGCCCAGGGTTTTTCCAGATTAAGTCGTGTGTGTGAAATATTAAGGACTATAACTGTGATAACAGCTATACAATGTCAGTCCTCTCATTTCTGATGTTTCAGGTACAATGGTGAATCATTTGAGTACTGTGAGTAAGGTGTCAATATGCAGTGAGCACCTGTATAGCGCCAGTCAAAGGACAGGATGCCACCTGAAAAAAAGACTTCTGAAAACCACCTTAGTGGTGGGTCCTAAACACCATAGTAGGAATTGAACTCTGACCAGGAGGACAGTTATGTTTGAACCCTTGGCCTACAATGGTCGCGCCCTGAGGAAATCTAATTAACATAATACAAACGTTGCATGGGCTGCTTCTCAATTCACCGCCTCCACCGATCTCGCCCTTCCACATCTGCAGTGAAAGGTGGCAGATCTAGAGCGGTGTTTGTCAGACAATGAGACATCCCGAAATCCGGTCTTCTCTCAAAAATGTACGTAGAGTCCAAACAGTTTGGCCTAGCAACTATTACCACTCTATCTTACTACATTTGCACTCACTGTATATAGATTTTTCAATTGTGTTATTGACTGTATGTTTGTTTATCCCATGTGTAACTCTGTGTTGTTGTTTGTGTCGCACTGCTTTGCTTTATCTTGGCCAGGTCGCAGTTGTAAATGAGAACTTGTTCTCAACTGGCCTACCTGGTTAAATAAAGGTGAAATAAAAAAATAAAAAATAAAAAAAATATTGAAAGCTGAGACTCTCACATAAACGATGAGACTCTCATGAACACAAGACTCTTCTAAAGGTCCCCAGTACCAGTTGTAAAAAATGATGGAAGTATATATAGAGATAGTTTAGTGCCTGAAAGGGGTGCGTCACTTGAGTGGGTTGAGTCTCTGACGTGATCTTCCTGTCTGGGATGGCGCCCCCCTCGGGTTTGTGCCGTGGGGGAAATCTTCGTGGGCTATACTCTGCCTTGTCTCAGGATAGTAAGTTGGTGGTTGAAGATATCCCTCTAGTGGTGTGGGGCTGTGCTTTGGCAAAGTGGGTGGGGTTATATCCTGCCTGGTTGGCCCTGTCCGGGGGTATAGTCAGACAGGGCCACAGTGTCTCCCGACCCCTCCTGTCTCAGCCTCCAGTAATTATACTGCAGTAGTTTGTGTCGGGGGGCTAGGGTCAGTCTGTTATATCTGGAGTATTTCTCCTGTCTTATCAGGTCCTGTGTGAATTTAAGTATGCCTCTAATCTCTCTCTCTCTTTATATTTTTCTCTTTCTAATTCTCTTCTCTCGGAGGACCTGAGCCCTAGGGTCAGTCTGTAATATCTGGAGTATTTCTCCCCTCTTATCTGGTGTCCTGTGTGAATTTAAGTATGCTCCCTCTAATTCTCTCTTTCTCTTTCTCTTCTGTTGGAGGACTTGATCTCTAGGACCATGCCTTAGGACTACCTGGCCTGATGACTCCTTGCTGTCCCCAGTCCACCTGGTTGTGCAGCTGCTCCAGTTTCAACTGTTCTGCCTGTGACTATGGAACCCTGACCTGTTCACCGGACGTGCTACCTTGTCCCAGACCTGCTGTTTTCGACTCTCTCTCTCTACCGCACCTGCGGTCTCTAACTCTGAATGATTGTCTATGAAAAGCCAACTTACATTTACTCCTAAGGTGCTGACCTGTTGCACCCTCTACAACCACTGTGATTATTATTATTTGACTCTGCTCGTCATCTATGAACGTTTGAACATCTTGTCCATGTACTGTTATAATCTCCACCTGGTACAGCCAGAAGAGGACTGGCCACCCCTCAGAGCCTGGTTCCTCTCTATGTTTCTTCCTAGGTTCCTGGCTTTCTAGGGAGTTTTTCCTAGCCACCATGCTTCTACATCTGCATTGCTTGCTGTTTTGGGTTTTAGGCTGGGTTTCTGTATAGAACTTTGTGACATCAGCTGATGTAAAAAGGGCTTTGTAAATACATTCGATTGATTAAAATAAAGGGATAACTACATGTAAAAATAATAATAATAATCTTCAGAAGAAACTTCCTTTAATTTTTTGGGTTTTACTATCTGTTTTTCCATGTAGTGAATCGTTTTTTCAATGCATTTCTATTGGCTGACAGCAGTAAAGCTAAATTCAATCATACCTAATACAATGTTTTCAATCATCATAATCTATCCCGTATGGAACCTTATGAAAAAGGAATGTCCAATGGGGATGTTATGATGCAACCGCGGTGCAATGTAGCTGGGGCTACTTAAGATTCTGGTACAGACGCTGAGTGCTGTCGATGCTGTCTGTCCACTTGTGCATTCATTTCCACCCATCCGTGCATGGTGTGATGGTTGATAAAAATTTGAACAAATTACGCTAAAATAATGAGAAAGTAACAGTAGCTTACAGACAGTTTACTTGATTGAGCGTGTTTTATTCTGTGCGGATTCGGCAAAATAATAAAATCCCTCAGTTAGTATACAGAAAAGGAGGATGATGTAACGACGCAAGCTATATCTACTATTCCACACAATTATTTGGCTATTGTCTTTCAAGCTCCTTATTGCACAACGCTTTGTATTAAAGCCTAAATTAAATACATGTTCACCACATCGCCATTTTGGCTCTGGAGAGAGGCTCGAGCGTGCGAATTGCATTGAAGAGACCGCGTACAGCGCCCTCTACCGGCCTTTTTCTTAGAGCCAAAATGTCCAAGAAGAGTGGTCCTGATGCTGCAGGGATGCTGAAAGCGTCGACATAGAAGGTTGTGAGTATCTAAACCGTGCCGGAATCATGTTTATTGGCGCAGTCTCTGTGGCGCAATGGAATAGCGCGCTGGACTTCTAATCCAGAGGCTCCGGGTTCGAGTCCCGGCAGAGATGGGTCACCTCTGGGTGCCACATGGCAGACCTGTGGATTTTTTATTACAGAAAATGTATGATGTAATTAATACTGTCCGATAATAAACTGCAGGCACCTTTTCATTCAATGCATCCTTCTAAATGTTCTAAATATAATACTGCACTTCACTACATCTCTACACCCCATGATATGTAGGCTATACTTGTATTTATCACATAGATAATAATTGATAATTGATAATTGATATCAAATAAACAATGATACATTTAAAATATATATATATTTACCTGATAGAATAGCATATTCGACCACTTATTGAGCATTACCAAGGTAATCAAGGTAATTATAAAACAGAAATTGTTGCTAGACCTTAATTATAACAACAATTCAGGCTAGGCTACTATAGACAGATTTATTTCACCGCACAAACAATCCATTCCAATATAGTTTTTCTCAAGTAGATCCTCTGAGTAATGGTAGAAAATGAATCACTTATTTAGTCATTTAGTTAAAAATACATCAATGCCAGTCCAGTGAATTAGCTATACATGCAATAACGGGCCAACAGCAGAACAATTTAATGATGACAATACCTGGAATCCTAATTATAGTGGCTATATGTTTCAGTGAATACATTTGTGTAACTTGATGTGTTGTTTCTACGAGGTGCATCCGTGTGTAGACATTTTAATAGTGTTTCCAGTTGTTTGGGAGTAATTATTGAGTCAGTGCACTTGAGGGCGCTCCAACACCGCGTTGTAGCCTGGGCTGATGCAAAGCCGAGAGAGATGGATATGAGAGCAGCCTACAGCCCACTATACAGGCGCAATGGGGACATTGAAAACGACATGTATGTATAGCCTATGTATCTGGCTATAATAGGCTATATAGCCTCTACTTCCTCATTACTTCTGGGGCAGAACTTGGTTTTGCCATGCAGAATGTTTGCAGAAGGGTTTGCTTGCAGAATGATTCAACTAAATCAGCACTCCATTACCATGACATGTCATTAGATCTGTGACCTATTACTCAATCACTCTTAAATAGACAAACACAGATATAATGGCAAAAATCCAACAAACATTATGGACAAATTCGTGTAGTTTTTCTCTGGTGACAAAGACATGAAAATATAATAGAGGTATCACTACCATCTACTGCGAGATTCAGACTAGAAAGAGGAGGGGTGTGTGCTGTGGTGCTGACGTACGTGAGAGGAGAGAGCGAGAGAGAAAGGACTGCGCCGCTAATGAGAAAACGGACCGTCGCCGAGCACGCAAGAGCAGACAGCAAAAAGGAGAGAGGAGGAAAAAACGGAGAAATGATCTAAACCTTAAAAAAAAAGAGTAGAAAGGGGAGGTGGACAACGACGAAAATCGTCACATATATTCACTGGAAGGATTACAATTGCCCTATAGTGGTGAATAAAATCCAACGGTTTTTTTTGATGCTGTCCTCACGGAGAATTGAGCTAACGGGCTTGCTGGTCTTCTGAACGATGCATAGGCTTCTGCTCCTGAGTTTGGCGTTGAGTTTTCACCGTGGTAAGATAAGGATTACCTTCCCTAACAAACGAGACACTGTTTCATGTTGTCGAACAATACCGAGGCCTGTTAAACTTGATGAGGGGGAAAGTTGCTCTAGATTCGTTTCAGTTATGTGCTTGTGTGTGTATGTGAGAGAGCGATAGAAGTAGATGCTCCTCTTTTCTGCGTATATGGCCTCGAGTTTGTCATATGCGGGGCAGTGTGAATGGTAGGCTATTCCACAGTGTGTGTGTGTGTGTGTGTGTGTGTGTCTAACATGATCATGGCCTGATTGGTGCGAAAATCTAGTATCTACCATATGACCTTAGTCCTGTGCATACAGTAGCCTATTGCCTTTTTCAAATATGATGTTAGGCAGAAATGACGTGATTCGAATGACAGTGCGCGTCTAAAATTATTGACCAAAGGTGCTTGATATTGTAATTTGGGAACGGCTTGTGTCAATCATTCAAACGTTGCTTGCCATTTTTTATTGGTGCCTGATATAGAAATGTAGCCTAATAACACGCACGCACACATACACACACACCAAGGCCATTGTAGACGGTCTCCAGCTTGCCATGCGTAGCTGCCGCTGTATTCTGCTCTGCTCGTGCGCGCGACACAAAGATTGGAATGGGGACTTTTTTTCTCCATGTATTTCATTTCGAATCGAGGTATGGCCAGCATAGCTTCACGTATAATACCCCTAATGTCATCTAGATGATTTATCTTTAATAAATGTGCATTGACAGGTATAACAGCTATTGTTATAACGTAGTTGCTAGGAGACATGTGCTCAAGGTGGACGTGATTTCTTAGACTACCTGTTCGATTACAGCATCTTCCTTGTGCTCGCGCACGATACAAGGCAACCCTCCCTTTTCATTGTCTACCTTGTTGTGCGTGACAGTCAGAGAGTGCGTGTACTGTGAATGTGCGGGCACGCGCAGGTACTGACCAGCCTAGCACTTTATCGTAGGTAAGGGGCGTGTTTGAAAGGTCTATATAGGATGATGTCATCCATGTAGCCTGTGTCTCTTTTTAGATCACTATAGGCTAGCGCAACTCTTTTGTCCTTTACTCAACATCCATACACAATATTAGTATACTAGTATAACTATACACGGAATGCTAAATGTTAGTATTGTATCACCTTTTCACTGCCTAATCCTGTAAAACAACTGACATAGCCTATAGTGTGGCAGCTATAAACAGTAATCGTTATGAATGGTCATTACACACTACAAAACACACTAATACATCTTATTCACATGGATCGAAGCTGAAGCATGCACTCACTCACTCACTCACTCACTCACTCACTCACTCACTCACTCACTCACTCACTCACTCACACACACACACACACACACACACACACACACACACACACACACTAAATACAATGTAACCCCTTCAACCCAAATCAACATGCAAATTCTTGTTGTTTTTCTTCAGGGAGCCCTCCTCGGCTCCCTGACAGCAGTTTTCTCTCATAAATCCATCAGTGCACATGAGTGGTTCTGCTACAAGCCACACACACACACACGTGTTAGTTACGTGGCTGTAAACTATGTGTCACACACTGCGCTCATTATGGCAATGGTACAATGTCACAATTGTATCATTCATGTGTAGGCTATACTCTTCTAACTGCCTGTCCAAAACACTGCTCTCAAAACACTTGAAGATCAAAACTATTCTACATTTCTAGTTTTCTTAACAGGCATTTCATATGGTATGAAATGTAAATGTATGTCCTGCAAAGACTCTTTATAATCCATGAAATTGCAATTGTTGTTAGTAGCCTACACCTGGTAATTTTGTGACACTGCAACTTGGTGTTGCTACTGTACCTACCTAGACTGCTATAACAAAGGCCTCAGTGCAGATGCAACATTTGTCAGCCTCTGTCCTGAATGAACAATGTCACAACTACTTCATGTATACACTAGACTGGCATTGTTTTGTCGTTTCTGAATTTCAGATATTTAAGTATCACCAACTGCTGTCCACACATAGGAAACCGAGATGAATAACGCATTGAATGGATAAGATAGTAAAGGTGAATATGGATGATATGGTCTGAAAGGGAATGATGAGGTTATGTACCCCAATTAACTGGATAGGTGGAGGGAGGATGAGGTCATGATTAACGTTTTGCAGAAAATGGGTGTATCAGAAACAAGGGAGGGTTTTGTCAGACACACACACACACATTCACACACACACACACACACACACACACACACACACACACACACACACACACACACACACACACACACACACACACACACTACCGACCAAACAACCCAACCCAGTCTCATGAGCTACATATTCTATTTCAACATTTTTTGTGTGTAAATATTGCTAAAAAACATTGAAATGGAACATGTAGCTCATGAGACTGTGTAGTTTAAGTCACATGTGGGTCTATTCATAATGTGGATGTAACAATGAGATATACTCACAATTCCATAATGTAATCAAGCAATAGTTAGCATTTTCTTCACATTAGTTATGGCTATGCTACAGTGTGACGTTCAATGTCAACACAATGTGACTTGACGCTTTAAAACTCATTTTGACACATAATGTAATGAACACGAGGGGAGACAGAGAGCTGGATTCAAGCGCAGGGCGCAGCAGGTGTTTATTGTAAAGGACCACAGGAGGAGGCAGGTAGCTGTGTCCAGGGGCAGGCAGAAGGTCATACACAGGGGGTCAAAAAGGGCAACAGTACAGGCAGGGAAAAGGCTAGTAACGTAGTCCGGGAGATCAGGCAATAGGTAGGTAATGGGAAATTCGATAGGCTAAAGTACAGGCAGGGAATAGGCAAAAGGCGTCATTAGTGATGGGGTGCAAAGAACTGAACTAAATAGTGTGTGATAATGACCTCCAGGTGTGTGAACAGGTGATTAGAATTCAGGTGATTAGGATCTGGAGAGTGAGCTGCGTTAAGGGGATCTAGGTGTTTGAGAGTGTGAGCTGAAACGTGGGGTGGAAAGTGAGCTGCGTTCAGGGGATCTAGGTGTTTGAGAGTGTGAGTTGGAACGTGGGGTGGAAAGTGAGCTGCGTTCAGGGGATCTAGGTGTTTGAGAGTGTGAGCTGGAACGTGGGGTGGAAAGTGAGCTGCGTTAAGGGGATCTAGGTGTTTGAGAGTGTGAGCTGGAACGTGGGGTGGAAAGTGAGCTGCGTTCAGGGGATCTAGGTGTTTGAGATTAGATTATGCCTATTGAGGCTCATTGTTTATCATGTATAGTATACTAATCTATAAAATAATCAAAATTTATGTGTGTAATAAATTAAACATATTAAATTATAGCATTATGTAGCAACTCAAAATGACAGCAAGCCATCCGGGCCCATAGCAGTAGACGTTCAAGACCCTACTAAAGCTGTTTGACCACAAAGCGAGAGAGAAAGGGAAAGAGAGAGGGAGAGAAAGAGGGCGAGAGAAAGAGAGAGAGAAAGAGAGAGAGAGAGGAATAGAAGAGAGAAAGAGACACATCTGACTGAGCCTCTTTGCCATGTTTTCTAACTGTGTGTGTCTACATTTTGCCTAGAGACAATTTGGGGGTCGGGGGAGGGGTGGTAAAAAGTTGTGTTTGGGGGGGGTTCTGGTGTGGCGATAGTGGGGAGGGTGGTCTGGTGGGCAGGTGGGTGAAGTCGAAGGGGCCCAGATCAAGACCGATTAGAGTTTTTATTCGGAGGGTGGTTGTAGTGGGGGATGAAAAGAAAGAAAGCGGGTGAGAGAGAGAGAGAGAGAGAGAGAGAGAGGCAGGAATAGGGAGGGAGAGGGAGGGGTTGGGGGCCAGGGGGAGAGAAAGGGACGATTACTCAAGCCTGACTGGCTGCTCTGTAGGGACAGTTGGCCACACACACACACACACACACACCTCATTGACATAGAATATGGAAGAGAGAGTTCAAAGTGCTACTCTCAAATCAGAATTCTTTAACCCACATCTGAGGCCTCTTTCTCCTTCCCTGAGCTCTGGGCCTTAGAAGATGCCTCTGCACATGCCTTGGCTTAGACTAGAATTAATTGGCATTAATCACTGTTGAAACTTCTCTTCTTCTCCCTCATTTTTCAGTTAGATTTTTTACCCTCCCTCAGTTTCTCTCTTTCCCTTCTCTCTGTCCTTCCATTTATCCTCCTTCTTTCTGCTAGCTAAGCTCAATTCTCCCCCCTCTCTCTCTCTAATAAGTTCCAGATGTGGTTATTGCATTCCTTTAGTCAGTGGAAAGGAGAGGAGAAAAAAGGAGAGGGGGAGGGGTCAGAAGAAGAAGCACATGAATTAAAAGAGCACATGATGAAGGAAGAGTACAGCCACCCTGTACACACACACACACAGACCTGCAACCACATACATACACACACACACACACACACACACACACACACACACACACACACACACACACACACACACACACACACACACACACACACACACACACACACACACACACACACACATACACACACACACACATAACACACACACACACGAGATGGGATTCACTGCTGTCGTTAGGCTGTGTTTTTCTCCCTCAAAAGTTTTGGGACATTCCCCCTCCCCCTCTTCGCCCACTGTCCCCTTCTCCTCCACCATCCTTCCCTCCATCCCCTATCCCTCTATTCCACCCTCCTCCCCCTGTAGGAATGTGGCCGCCGGGTGATGATGTCATTTGATTTCTCGCTCTCGGAGTTTCTCCTCAAGAAGGGTAGGGAGATTTGTGTCGCTCCATCCGTCTCTCTCTCTCTCTCTCTATGATAACAACATTACAGCTAGCCATCTAACTAATAAGCCTACAGTTATGTGCCTGGTCTACACTGCTAGCCATACAGCCATTTAGCCTGCAGTAAAAATGGGAACATATTTAGTTAACGGTTCAACTGTTGTTGTTTTTATTACCCTAATCATTTAAAAAAGAAAATGTTGGTTGGAAGGATATGGCTACATGCAGCTCATTCACATCAATTCCATAGGAGAGACTTGTGTAAGTTGAGCCCTTTTTATTTTACATTCAGCATTACTCCGTCAAGGGAAACACCGTATTCTTTCTAACAAAGACATCTACATATATTTCAGGATGTTGTGTGTCCCTGTAAATAATCAGTATTCACGTGAACATTACAGCTTTGAAAATATAGCTTGTCCCCAAAAAAAGAGTGGTCTCTTGGTACGTTGAGCCGGAGGGACAGGGTAAATTAAGCGGCCGACGATTTGTTTTCCTGTACTGAATGAAATATTACCACCACCTTTTTAAAACCATGTTTATCTTTACTTCCCAAACACAGTTCAAAACAGTCACAGTTGCTTATTTGGAAATCACTCTGGTGAATTATCGATTCATAACGATATTGATTTTGCTAGCTAATTCAGAGTACGAAACAAAATATCCCTTGACCGAGGACCTATGTTACCACAAAACTCCACTTTGATAATTCTGTATAGCGTAGCCCTTGATCAGGGTTCGAAGCGGCCTGACATTGTTAGTCCGTGGTGGTCACCCTTGGTTACCCTTCAAGTATTCTTTGTCGTTCATTTGCATGTGCTCGTTTCAGAAAGGACGGGCTGGGTTATCTTGAAGAGAGGAGTTGTGAAAAAGCCCAGCATATTCATGTCGTCTCATAACGTGTCAGACACTTTGACCAGGAATTATCATATCAACCTGCACTGCTCCAAGGGGTTGTCATGGCCACTGTGTGTCTATCATTGTGTCAGTGGTCCTCACTGGCTGTAGCCATGGTAACAATGTCTGTAAAGGTGGTTCAATACAAATAAAGCACTTGAGATGTGAAATATGGGAGATTAGCCCGAGAGAAGAGGACAAAGAGAAAACGACACATACACACAGAGTGACAAACGGACAGACAGACAGACAGACAGACAGAGAGAGAGAGAGAGAGAGAGAGAGAGAGAGACAGAGAGACACAGAGAGAGAGAGAGAGAGAGACAGAGAGAGAGAGAGAGAGACAGAGAGAGAGAGAGAGACAGAGAGAGAGAGAGACAGAGAGAGAGAGAGAGCGTAGAAATTATTCTCTTCCCTTCATTTCCAAATAAATATGTTTCTATAGCAACCCTTTTACCAGGGGCTTTAATGATAGAGGGAGTGGGAAATAAAGAGCGGGAACAAGGAAAATAAATAAGAGCGGAGAGGTGGAGAGGCAGAGACGGAACATGTAAAGAGATAGAGGTGGAGAGGCAGAGACGGAACATGTAAAGAGATAGAGGTGGAGCAATGGGAGGGAGGGCATGATTATTTCTGAGTATGTGCCACGGACAGACAAAGGAAAGAAAATAATGGAACCGGGGGGTACATGGTGACAAAGAGAAAGAGAGAGGGAAGGAACCGGGGGTACATGGTGACAAAGAGAAAGAGAGAGGGAAGGAACCGGGGGTATATGGTGACAAAGAGAAAGAGAGAGGGAAGGAACCGGGGGTACATGGTGACAAAGAGAAAGAGAGAGGGAAGGAACCGGGGGTACATGGGGACAAAGAGAGAGGGAAGGAACCGGGGGTACATGGTGACAAAGAGAAAGAGAGAGGGAAGGAACCGGGGGTACATGGTGACAAAGAGAAAGAGAGAGGGAAGGAACCGGGGGTACATGGTGACAAAGAGAAAGAGAGAGGGAAGGAACCGGGGGTACATGGTGACAAAGAGAAAGAGAGAGGGAAGGAACCGGGGGTACATGGTGACAAAGAGAAAGAGAGAGGGAAGGAACCGGGGGTACATGGTGACAAAGAGAAAGAGAGAGGGAAGGAACTGGGGGTACATGGTGACAAAGAGAAAGAGAGAGGGAAGGAACCGGGGGTACATGGTGACAAAGAGAAAGAGAGGGAAGGAACCGGGGGTACATGGTGACAAAGAGAAAGAGAGAGGGAAGGAACCGGGGGTACATGGTGACAAAGAGAAAGAGAGAGGGAAGGAACCGGGGGTACATGGGGACAAAGAGAAAGAGAGAGGGAAGGAACCGGGGGTACATGGTGACAAAGAGAAAGAGAGAGGGAAGGAACCGGGGGTACATGGGGACAAAGAGAGAGGGAAGGAACCGGGGGTACATGGTGACAAAGAGAAAGAGAGAGGGAAGGAACCGGGGGTACATGGTGACAAAGAGAAAGAGAGAGGGAAGGAACCGGGGGTACATGGGGACAAAGAGAAAGAGAGAGGGAAGGAACCGGGGGTACATGGTGACAAAGAGAAAGAGAGAGGGAAGGAACCGGGGGTACATGGTGACAAAGAGAAAGAGAGAGGGAAGGAACCGGGGGTACATGGTGACAAAGAGAAAGAGAGAGGGAAGGAACTGGGGGTACATGGTGACAAAGAGAAAGAGAGAGGGAAGGAACCGGGGGTACATGGTGACAAAGAGAAAGAGAGGGAAGGAACCGGGGGTACATGGTG
>NC_034182.2:27384102-27506602 GCF_002021735.2 Oncorhynchus kisutch
CTCTCTCTCTTTCTCTCTCTCTGTCTCTCTCTCTGTCTCTCTCTCTCTCTCTCTCTCTCTCTTTCTCTCTCTTCTGTCTCTCTCTGTCTCTCTGTCTCTCTCTCTGTCTCTCTCTCTGTCTCTCTTTCTCTCTCTCTGTCTCTCTCTCTCTCTCTCTCTCTCTCTCTCTCTCTCTCTCTCTCTCTCTCTCTCTCTCTCTCTCTCTCTCCTGTCTTTTCTTTCTTCCCATCTGCCTCTCTCTCTACTCTCTTTGTATAGCTTTTTCACGTGTTCTCTCCTGCTCAGACACTCACATATTGAAGAATGAAATGAGCAAGTAGTATGGAAATACACAGAGAAGAGGCCTACAAAAAGGCCATACAGATTTGGGCGAGGATCTGTATTTTTTTTGTGTACCCCTAATGTAAGCATTACCTGGGAAGCTGCTGAGTGCTCTCCTTGTCACGCTATTGAAATAGCCTGACATCCCCGTTGTCCCAGTGTGTAGTCTGCATTCCCACTGTGGATCTTGTTTGTGGTTTTAAATGACCGTGAGAAATGACCGGGAGTGATTCCTTGCCTGCTCTGATGCTGTTTAGTCCTTAGTTGTTGTTGGAGCATAGCATTACGGCCTCATCTCAGTGGTCAGAGGAGGCTAACAGATTAGATCGCGTATCTAGCGAGCTACGTTGATTTAATCTGACTGGGTAGGAGTCCTAATTTAGAAGTTTTCGTGGTCATCGCACATCGCTTATATTTGGACTAATGGTGGATCACGTTGATATTGTCACTTTGGGAGCGGTCTTTTCTTTAACGTGGTGTGCCACAAGGCTCAATTCTAGGACCACTGATTTTTTCTATTTTCTGTGATGGACTTGTAGTAGGCCTATGCTAGATCTACAAATGTAGATAATATCTATCTACATGATGTTTTACTCTCTCTTTGGAAAATATACGTTCTGTTTCTGTCTGAAGGCTTTTTTTATTTTTATTGACTGGGACATTATTTATACATGGCTGTGTTTTTCATGATATCAGGCATATTGTAGGCTACCTCCTTAAATCACACAAATTCAATCAGGTTGGGGGGGTTATAGTAAAAAAGAGCGATATGGAGGGAGTTAGAGAGAGAGACTTTGGGTCATAGGGGGGGGGGGGGTGAGCAGGCATATGCCAGTTGTTAAGAAAGTGAGAGAGATGGGGACCTACAGAGGAACGCTGGAGGGTTCAGAGAGAGAGAGAGGGAGGAGAAGTAAGAGAGAGAGAGAGAGAGAGCGAGAGAAATAGCCAAGCTAGAGGGCTGATATTTAATATGATAAATGGGTTGTGACAGCGTGGCTCTAAACCCCCTCCAACCACTAGAGAAGGAGGACGACCACGGAAATAGAAAACAATATGGCCTGGCCTACCGAGTGGCGCAGCATCCTAATAAACACTGCATCGCAGACCCAGGTTCACTACAGGCCCAGGTTTGATCCCAGGCTGTGTCACAACCGCCCATGCCCACGAGTCCCATAGGGCGGCGCACAATTGGCCCAGCGTTAGGTGAGGGTTTGGCCGGGAGGGGCTTTACTTGGCTCATCGCGAATCCTTGTGGCAGGCCGGGCACCTTCAACTCACTTCGGTTGTCAGTTGAACAGTTTCCTCTGACACATTGGGTTAAGTGGGCAGGTGTTTAAGAGCGCGGTTTTGCGGGTCATGTTTCGGGTGACGCATGACTCGACCTTCGCCTCTCCCGAGCCCGTTGGGGAGTTGCAGTGATGAGACAAGATCGTAATTGGATTGCATTTGGATATAACAAAATTGGGGAGAAAAAGGGGGTCAAATACAAAAAATGTAATTAAATTGAAAGCGGTATGGGAAAGGACATATACAACGTGTGTATACAGTACATACAGAGAGAGAGAGAGAGAGGGTGAGAAGGGGAGAGAAACGTGAGACAGAAGTGGGACCTTGATTGTCATTATTTCATTGTTTATGAGGAAAGCGGTATGAAGAAATGACATATACAACATATGTATACATTTATAACAGCTATCCACGTTCAGAGAGAGGGAGAGAGAGAAACAGCACAAATAAATGGGAGAAATGCGACTTTGATTGCCATTCTTTCATTGTTTACGAGGACATGTAGCAACAACATTATAGTGCGAGAAGAGAAAGAAAACAACCGCAATCCAACTTGGATTCTCTCATCGTTTAACGGCCTTCGTCTTGATGAGCGGCGTATTTACTGTGTGTTGTGTACTGTGGAACAAAACCTTTTTCATATTGGACAAGCAGTCACAACACTTCATCAGATGAATACGGCACGGTTTTATACTGCAGAAAGAACTGTGGTGGCTCTCAACCGAGAGCTGGAACAGCCCTGTAGAGTAGAGACAATGACATGTACTGTAGTTAGACACGAGATAGAGAGAGAGATGGAAGAGAAGAGAGAGAGACAAAGATAGAAAGAGAGGTTTAAGAAAAGGGAAGCTCTCTTCTCCTCCCTTCCCCTCTCTTTCCCCTCTCTCTCCTCCCTTATCCTCTCTTTCCCCTCTCTTCCCCTCCCTTCCCCTCTCTTTCCCCTCTCTTTCCCCTCTCTTCTCCTCCCTTCCCCTCTCTTTCCCCTCTCTTTCCCCTCTCTTCTCCTCCCTTGTCCTCTCTTTCCCCTCTCTTCTCCTCTCTTCTCCTCCCTTCTCCTCTCTTTCCCCTCTCTTCTCCTCTCTTTCCCCTCTCTTTCCCCTCTCTTCTCCTCTCTTTCCCCTCTCTTTCCCCTTTCTTCTCCTCCCTTCTCCTCTCTTTCCCCTCTCTTCTCCTCCCTTCTCCTCTCTTCTCCCCTCTTTCCCCTCTCTTTCCCCTCTCTTCTCCTCTCTTTCCCCTCTCTTTCCCTTCTCCTCTCTTTCCCCTCTCTTTCCCCTCTCTTCTCCTCCCTTCTCCTCTCTTTCCCCTCTCTTTCCCCTCTCTTCTCCTCCCTTCTCCTCTCTTTCCCCTCTCTTTCCCCTCTCTTCTCCTCCCTTCTCCTCTCTTCTCCCCTCTTTCCCCTCTCTTTCCCCTGTCTTTCCCTTCTCCTCTCTTTCCCCTCTCGTCTCCTCTCTTCTCCTCCCTTCTCCTCTCTTCTCCTCTCTTTCCTCCTCTCTTTCCCCTCTTTTCTCCTCTCTTTCCCCTCTCTTCTCCTCCCTTCTCCTCTCTTTCCCCTCTCTTTCCCCTCTCTTCTTCTCCCTTCCCCTCTCTTTCCCCTCTCTTTCCCCTCTCTTCTCCTCCCTTCCCCTCTCTTTCCCCTCTCTTTCCCCTCTCTTCTCCTCCCTTCTCTCTTTCCCCTCTCGTCTCCTCTCTTCTCCTCCCTTCTCCTCTCTTCTCCTCTCTTTCCCCCTCTCTTTCCCCTCTTTTCTCCTCTATTTCCCCTCTCTTCTCCTCCCTTTCTCCTCTCTTTCCCCTCTCTTTCCCCTCTCTTCTCCTCCCTTCCCCTCTCTTTCCCCTCTCTTCTCCTCCCTTGTCCTCTCTTTCCCCTCTCTTTCCCCTCTCTTCTCCTCTCTTCTCCTCCCTTCTCCTCTCTTCTCCTCCCTTCTCCTCTCTTTCCCCTCTCTTCTCCTCCCTTCTCCTCTTCTCCTCCCTTCCCCTCTCTTTCCCCTCTCTTTCCCCTCTCTTTCCCCTCTCTTCTCCTCTCTTCTCCTCCCTTCTCCTTTCTTTCACCTCTCTTCTCCTCTCTTCTCCTCCCTTCTCCTCTCTTTCCCCTCTCTTTCCCCTCTCTTCTCCTCCCTTCTCTCTTTCCCCTCTCTTTCCCCTTTCTTCTCCTCCCTTCTCCTCTCTTTCCCCTCTCTTCTCCTCCCTTCTCCTCTCTTCTCCCCTCTTTCCCCTCTCTTTCCCCTCTCTTTCCCCTGTCTTTCCCCTCTCTTCTCCTCCCTTCTCCTCCCTTCTCCTCTCTTCTCCTCTCTTTCCCCCTCTCTTTCCCCTCTTTTCTCCTCCCTTCCCCTCTCTTCTCCTCCCTTCTCCTCCCTTCTCCTCTCTTTCCCCTCTCCTCCCCTCTCCTCCCTTCTCCTCCCTTCTCCTCTCTTCTCCTCTCTTCTCCTCCCTTCTCCTCTCTTCTCCTCTCTTTCCCCTCTCTTTTCCTCCTGACTCAGCTCAAGACTCACAACCTCTCTCTCTCCCTCCATTGTTCAATTATTTTTCTCACTTTTCCCTCAATCCCTTTCCATCTTTCTTTATCTTAATGCACTCCCTCTACATCTCCAACTTGTTATCTCTGTCTTCTGTTGAAGGAGAAAGAGAGACGATATCAAACACACCATCTGAAATTGTAGATCATTGTAGATTAAGAAGAATGTAGGCTGTCTCATATTACCACAAAAACTCCAATGAGTGAAATGCTCCTCTTTGGCTTCTACAATTTATATATTAATTCTCAGTTTGTGTATAATGACGCTGTTTGTATATACTGTAACAACAACACAGCTGTGTATGTAACATTAACACATGATGTTTGTAACCATGTTTATGCACTCTTCTCTTTTTTTCTCTCTCTTCCTCCCTCTCTCTCTCTCTCTCTCTCTCTCTCTTTCTCTCTCTACCCATCTCTCTCCCTCTCTCTGCCTCTCTCTCCCCCTCCCTCCTTCTCCTACCCCAGTGTGGACAGCGCGTTTCTCCCAGGAGCCAGCGGACCAGTCGGTTGTGCGGGGCCAGAGGGTGATTCTGTCCTGTGTTGTGTTTAACTACTCAGGTATTGTGCAGTGGACCAAGGATGGACTGGCCCTGGGCATCGGAGAGGACCTCAGGGGTGAGACTAGTACAACTCTAACACCTCCCAAGTCAAAACAACACCCGAAACCCAACACCCGAAACCCAGTCTAGTTGCCTTCCTGAAAAAGCCTCTATTTTTGTCTCTCTTTGTCTGTCTCTCTGTGTCTGTCTCTCTTTGTCTGTCTCCCTGTGTCTGTCTCTCTTTGTCTGTCTCCCTGTGTCTGTCTCTTTTTGTCTGTCTCCCTGTGTCTGTTTCCCTGTGTCTGTCTCTCTGTGTCTGTCTCTCTGTGTCTGTCTCTCTGTTTCTGTCTCTCTGTGTCTGTCTCTCTGTGTTTGTCTCTCTGTGTATGTCTCTGTGTCTGTCTCTTTGTGTCTGTTTCACTGTGTCTGTCTCTCTGTGTCTGTTTCTCTGTCTGTCTCTTTGTGTCTGTCTCTGTGTTTTTCTATCTGTATCTGTCTCTCTGTGTCTGTGTCTTTCGGTCTCTCTGTGTCTTTCAATATCAGGCTCTCAATTCAATTCCAAGGGCTTTATTGGCATCAGAAACATATGTACAGTGTTGTAACGATGTGCAAATAGTTCAAGTACAAAAGGGAAAATAAATAAATATAAATATGGGTTGTATTTACAATGGTGTTTGTTCTTCACTGGTTGCCCTTTTCTTGTGGCAACAGGTCACAAATATTGCTGCTGTGATGGCACACTGGTATTTCACCAAATATATATGGGAGTTTATCAAAAGTGGATTTGTTTTTGAATTCTTTGTGGGTCTGTGTAATCTGAGGGAAATATGTGTCTTTAATATGGTCATACATTTGGCAGGAGGTTAGGAAGTGCAGCTCAGTTTCCACCTCATTTTGTGGGCAGTGTGCACATAGCCTGTCTTCTCTTGAGAGCCAGGTCTGCCTATGGTGGCCTTTCTCAATAGCAAGGCTATGCTCACTGAGTCTGTACATTGTCTAAGCTTTCCTTAATTTTGGGACAGTCACGGTGGTCAGGTATTCGGACACTGTGTATTCTCTGTTTAGGGCCAAATAGCATTCCAGTTTGCTCAGTTTTTTGGTTAATTCTTTCCGATGTGTCAAGTAATTATCTTTTTGTTTTCTGGTGATTTGGTTGGGTCTAATCGTGTTGCTGTCCTGGGGCTCTGTGGGGTCTGTTTGTGTTTGTGAACAGAGTCCCAGGAACAGCTTGCTTAGGGTTCATCTCTTAGGTTTATCTCTATGTATATTAGGTGATGACTTTGTTATGGAAGGTTTTGGAATCTCTTCCTTTTTGGTGGTTGTAGAATTTAATGACTCTTTTCTGGATTTTGATAATTAGCGAGTGTCGACCTAATTCTGCTCTGCATGCATTCTTTGATGTGCACAGAGGATGTTTTTGCAGAATTCTGCATGCTGATTTAAAATTATGTGTTTGTCCCATTTTGTGGATTCTTGGCTGGTGAGCGGACCCCAGACCTCACAACCATAAAGGGCAATGGGTTCTATAACTGATTCAAGTATTTCTTGCCAGATTGGGATGTCGAATTTTATGTTCCTTTTGATGGCAAAGAAGGCCCTTCTTGCCTTGTCTCTCAGATCGTTCACAGCTTTGTGGAATTACCTGTGGTGCTGATGTTTAGGCCGAGGTATGTATAGTTTTTTGTGTGCTCTCGGGCAACAGTGTCTAGATGGAATTTGTATTTGTGGTCCTGGCGCTCTCTCTATCTATCCATCTCTCTCTATACCTATATATCTGTATTATACACATTATACACACCACTTCCGGCGCCGACAGAGATGGCCGCCTCGCTTTGCGTTCCTAGGAAACTATGCAGTTTTTTGTTTTTTTACGTGTTATTTCTTACACTAGTACCCCAGGTCATCTTAGGTTTCATCACATACAGCCGAGAAGAACTACTGAATATAAGATCAGCGTCACCACCAGTACGACCAAGAATATGTTTTTCGCGATGCGGATCCTGTGTTCTGCCTTTACAACCAGCGCCACGGGATGGTTCCCATGCAGCGACCCAAAAAAACGACTAAGAAAAAGAGGGAAACGAAGCGGTCTTCTGGTCAGACTCCGGAGACGGGCACATCGTGCACCACTCCCTAGCATTCTTCTTGCCAATGTCCAGTCTCTTGACAACAAGGTTGATGAAATCCGAGCAAGGGTAGCATTCCAGAGGGACATCAGAGACTGTAATGTTCTTTGCTTCACGGAAACGTGGCTCACCGGAGAGACGCAATCCGAAGCGGTGCAGCCAGCGGGTTTCTCCACGCATCGCGCGGACAGAAACGAACATCTTTCTGGTAAGAAGAGGGGCGGGGGCGTATGCCTTATGGCCAACGTGACATGGTGTGATGAAAGAAACATACAGGAACTCAAATCCTTCTGTTCACCTGATTTAGAATTCCTCACAATCAAATGTAGACCGCATTATCTACCAAGAGAATTCTCTTCGATTATAATCACAGCCGTATATATCCCCCCCCAAGCAGACACATCGATGGCTCTGAACGAACTTTATTTAACTCTCTGCAAACTGGAAACGATTTATCCGGAGGCTGCATTCATTGTAGCTGGGGATTTTAACAAGGCTAATCTGAAAACAAGACTCCCTAAATTTTATCAGCATATCGATTGCGCAACCAGGGGTGGAAAGACCCTGGATCATTGTTACTCTAACTTCCGCGACGCATATAAGGCCCTGCCCCGCCCCCCTTTCGGAAAAGCTGACCACGACTCCATTTTGTTGATCCCTGCCTACAGACAGAAACTAAAACAAGAAGCTCCCACGCTGAGGTCTGTCCAACGCTGGTCCGACCAAGCTGACTCCACACTCCAAGACTGCTTCCATCACGTGGACTGGGAGATGTTTCGTATTGCGTCAGCCAACAACATTGACGAATACGCTGATTCGGTGTGCGAGTTCATTAGAACGTGCGTTGAAGATGTCGTTCCCATAGCAACGATTAAAACATTCCCCAACCAGAAACCGTGGATTGATGGCAGCATTCGTGTGGAACTGAAGGCGCGAACCACTGCTTTTAATCAGGGCAAGGTGTCTGGTAACATGACTGAATACAAACAGCGCAGCTATTCCCTCCGCAAGGCTATCAAACAAGCTAAGCGCCAGTACAGAGACAAAGTAGAATCTCAATTCAACGGCTCAGACACAAGAGGCATGTGGCAGGGTCTACAGTCAATCACGGACTACAGGAAGAAACCCAGCCCAGTCACGGACCAGGATGTCTTGCTCCCAGGCAGACTAAACAACTTTTTTGCCCGCTTTGAGGACAATACAGTGCCACTGACACGGCCTGCAACGAAAACATGCGGTCTCTCCTTCACTGCAGCCGAAGTGAGTAAGACATTTAAACGTGTTAACCCTCGCAAGGCTGCAGGCCCAGACGGCATCCCCAGCCGCGCCCTCAGAGCATGCGCAGACCAGCTGGCCGGTGTGTTTACGGACATATTCAACCAATCCCTATACCAGTCTGCTGTTCCCACATGCTTCAAGAGGGCCACCATTGTTCCTGTTCCCAAGAAAGCTAAGGTAACTGAGCTAAACGACTACCGCCCCGTAGCACTCACATCCGTCATCATGAAGTGCTTTGAGAGACTAGTCAAGGACCATATCACCTCCACCCTACCTGACACCCTTGACCCACTCCAATTTGCTTACCGCCCAAATAGGTCCACAGACGATGCAATCTCAACCACACTGCACACTGCCCTAACCCATCTGGACAAGAGGAATACCTATGTGAGAATGCTGTTCATCGACTACAGCTCGGCATTCAACACCATAGTACCCTCCAAGCTCGTCATCAAGCTCGAGACCCTGGGTCTCGACCCCGCCCTGTGCAACTGGGTACTGGACTTCCTGACGGGCCGCCCCCAGGTGGTGAGGGTAGGCAACAACATCTCCTCCCCGCTGATCCTCAACACTGGGGCCCCACAAGGGTGCGTTCTGAGCCCTCTCCTGTACTCCCTGTTCACCCACGACTGCGTGGCCACGCACGCCTCCAACTCAATCATCAAGTTTGCGGACGACACAACAGTGGTAGGCTTGATTACCAACAACGACGAGACGGCCTACAGGGAGGAGGTGAGGGCCCTCGGAGTGTGGTGTCAGGAAAATAACCTCACACTCAACGTCAACAAAACTAAGGAGATGATTGTGGACTTCAGGAAACAGCAGAGGGAACACCCCCCCATCCACATCGATGGAACAGTAGTGGAGAGGGTAGCAAGTTTTAAGTTCCTCGGCATACACATCACAGACAAACTGAATTGGTCCACTCACACAGACAGCATCGTGAAGAAGGCGCAGCAGCGCCTCTTCAACCTCAGGAGGCTGAAGAAATTCGGCTTGTCACCAAAAGCACTCACAAACTTCTACAGATGCACAATCGAGAGCATCCTGGCGGGCTGTATCACCGCCTGGTATGGCAACTGCACCGCCCTCAACCGTAAGGCTCTCCAGAGGGTAGTGAGGTCTGCACAACGCATCACCGGGGGCAAACTACCTGCCCTCCAGGACACCTACACCACCCGATGCTACAGGAAGGCCATAAAGATCATCAAGGACATCAACCACCCGAGCCACTGCCTGTTCACCCCGCTGTCATCCAGAAGGCGAGGTCAGTACAGGTGCATCAAAGCTGGGACCGAGAGACTGAAAAACAGCTTCTATCTCAAGGCCATCAGACTGTTAAACAGCCACCACTAACATTGAGTGGCTACTGCCAACACACTGTCAATGCCACTGACTCTACTCCAGCCACTTTAATCATGGGAATTGATGGGAAATGATGTAAATATATCCCTAGCCACTTTAAACAATGCTACCTTATATAATGTTACTTACCCTACATTATTCATCTCATATGCATACGTAGATACTGTACTCTATATCATCGACTGCATCCTTATGTAATACATGTATCACTAGCCACTTTAACTATGCCACTTGGTTTACATACTCATCTCATATGTATATACTGTACTCGATATCATCTACTGTATCTTGCCTATGCTGCTCTGTACCATCACTCATTCATATATCCTTATGTACATATTCTTTATCCCCTTACACTGTGTATAAGACAGTAGTTTTTTTGGGAATTGTTAGTTAGATTACTTGTTCGTTATTACTGCATTGTTGGAACTAGAAGCACAAGCATTTCGCTACACTCGCATTAACATCTGCTAACCATGTGTATGTGACAAATAAATTTGATTTGATTTGATTTGATTTGAACTACTCATGGTGTGATTTTGGTAACGTACAGGAACTCATGTCCTTTTGTTCACATAACCTAGAACTACCTCACAATCAAATGTCGACCCCATTACCTCCCTAGAGAATTTTCTTTGGTTAGCGTCACAGCCGTGTATATTCCACCTCAAGACGATACCCCGATGGCTCTCAGGGAACTACACTGGACCTTGTGCAAATTGGAAATGGCCAATATGAGGCTGTATTTATTATAGCTTGGGACTAAAGCAAATCTAAGGAAAACACTACCGAAGTTCTATCAACACATCGCCTGCAGTACTCACACTTCAAAAACTCTCAACCATTGTTACTCTCCCTTCCGAGATAGCTACAAGGCCCTCCCCCACCCTTCCTTCGGCAAATCAGAGCACGACTTCTCCCTTCCTATAAGCAGAAACTCAAACAGGAAGTATCCATGCTAAGGTCTATTCAGCGCTGGTCTGACCAATCGGAATCCATGCTTCAAGACTGTTTTGATCACGCGGACTAGGATATGTTTCGGGTTGCCTCTGAGAATAACATTGACGTATGCACTGACACAGTGACTGAGTTCATCAGGAAGTGTATAGGGGATTTTGTTCCCACTGTGACGATTAAAACCTTTCCAAACCCCAAAATGTGGATAGATGGCAGCATTCGTTCAAAACTGAAAGCGCAAACCACCACATTTAACCACGGCAAGGTGACTGGGAATGTGATCGAATACAAACAGTCTAGTTATGCCCTCTGTAAGGCAATCAAACAGGCAAAACATCAGTACAGAGACAAAGTCATTCAAAGGCTCAGTCAAGAGACGTACAGTATGTGGCAGGGACTCCAGACAATCACGGATTATAAAGGGAAAACCAGCCACGTCCCTGACACAGAAGTCTGGCTTCCGGACAAGCTTAACATCTTCTTCGCCCGCTTTGAGGATATTACAGTGCCTCCAACAAGGGCCTCTCCCAAGGACTGTGAGCTCTCATTCTCCGATGTGAGTCAGACATTTAAGCGTGTTAACCCTCGCAATGCTGCCGGCCAGGACTGCATCTCTAGCCGCGTACTCAGAGCATGCGCAGACCAGCTGGCTGGAGTGTTTACGGACGTATTCAATCTCTCCCTATCCCAGTCCGCTGTCCCCATCTTGCTTCAAGATGTCCACCATTGTCCCTGTACCCAAGAAAGCAAAGGTAACTGAATTAAATGACTATAAATGACACTTCTGTCATGAAGAACTTTGAGAGACTAGTTAAGGATCATATCACCTGCACCTTACTCGACATCCTAGACCCACTTCGATATGCATACTTCCCCAATAGATCCACGGATGATGCAATCGCCATCACACTGCACACTGTCCTATCCCATCTGGACAAGATTAATACCTATGTAAGAACGCTGTTCATTGACTACAGCTCAGCCTTCAACACCATAATACCTTCCTGGCTCCCAAGCGGGTGGGCCTTTGCCCTCCCAGGCCCACCCATGGCTGCACCCCTGCCCAGTCATGTGAAATCTAATGAATTTATTTTAATTGACTGATTTTCTTAAATGAACTGTAACTCAGTAAAATTGTTGAAATTGTTGCATGTTGCATTTATACTTTGTTCAGTATATATATACTGTATATTTATAATCTGGACCCCGACATTGCTTGTCTTAATATTTCTATATTTCGTAATTCCATTTAGATTTTACTTTTAGATTTGTGTGCATTGTTGTGAATGTGATACTACTGCACTGTTGGAGCTAGGAACACGAGTATTTCACAAGCACATCTGCTAAATATGTGTATGCGACCAATAACATTTTATTTGATTTCATATTCTCTCTCTCCTACTTGTACAATAAAGGCTTGTTATTCTATCTTTCATGCCACACTTCTGCCCTCTTTCCTCTCTCTTTCTTTGTAGCCTTCTCTCCCTGCTTGATTGCCTGTTCCTCCCTCTCTCTCCCTCTCTCCTCTGTTCATGCTCAACCCCTCTATCATTCTCCCTCCCTCTCTCCCCCCTCTGCCGCTCTCTTCCTCTCCTTCACACTCTCCTCTCTCTTTGCCTCTGCTCTCTCTCAAACCCTCTCTCCTTCTTTCTCTCCCTCCCTACTTTCCTCTGCTGCTTTCTCACCCCGTCCTGTTCGTCTGTCCCCTCACCATTCCCCCCTCTCTCTCTCTCTCTCTCTCTCTCTCTCTCTCTCTCTCTCTCTCTCTCTCTCTCTCTCTCTCTCTCTCTCTCTCTCTCTCTCTCTCTCTCCGTCTCTTTTAATCACATTGTTACTGTAATGGTTCAGTGCTTCAAGCCAAAGCTTTTAAATAGAAACATGTGAATGAACACTGGTTCCCTTATACACACGCTCCCTCTCCCTGCCTCTCTCCCTCGCTCTCTCGCCCGCACCCTGCCTCTCTCCCTCGCTCCCTCTCTCGCTTTCTCCCTGCTTCGCTCCCTCGCTCCTTCTCCATTTTAGTCATTTAGCAGACCCTCTTACCCTTGCTCTCTCTCCCTCTCCCTTTATCTCTCCCTTTCATACGCTTTCGCTCGTTTGACATTTCACATGCTAATACACCCATAGACAACGCACAGACACACATGCAATGCCACGTACAAGGACACACAAGGTTAGGGAGGGCAAGCTAATTTGAAGCATACAGTACATGCTACAGTGACAGAGAGATTCAGATGGAATTTATGTATGGGAGAGAGAGGACATGAAATCTGCACCAGCATTTCTGTCCGTTTGGAGTCCTCTATAAAATGTCATTGTCATAAATGCATGCATTTCTTCCCTGGCTGGAGAAAGAGAGCATGGCTGCCATCTACTGGGGAGAATGTATAGCACCACTGGAACTGTGAAAGACAGCGAGAGCGAGCGAGTGAGAAAGAGAGAGCGACAGACAGAGAGAGATGTAAATATGTGCATGGTTGTGTGCATTTGCATTAGGGATTATGCACAGGTGTTTTTGGTTAGCTATTATTACATTCAGTACATTCCAAACAAGCCTTTCCCTCCCATTTATCATTCAACCAGCCTCCACTGGTTGTCCCTACATGTCTGACTCTCTCTCCCTTCCCCCCCCCCCAGCCTGGCCGAGGTACCGTGTGATGCGGGTGCAGGAGCTTGGCCAGTATAACCTGGAGATTATCTCAGCTGAGCTGTCTGATGACTCCCTGTACGAGTGTCAGGCCCCAGACGCTGCGCTACGTTCTAGAAGAGCCAAACTCACTGTCCTCAGTAAGATACAGCAAATGTGTGTGTGTGTATGTACCTCCCGTATGTGTGTGTGTGTGTGTGTGTGTGTGTGTGTGTGTGTGTGTGTGTGTGTGTGTGTGTGTGTGTGTGTGTGTGTGTGTGTGTGTGTGTGTGTGTGTGTGTGTGCGTGCGCGCGTAACCCCCCTGCCCGGTGTCCAGTCCCTCCAGATGACCCAGTGATCGACGGGGCCCCTGAGGTGCTGTTGAATGCAGGCGACCACTATAACCTGAGTTGTGTGTCCCGTGGGGCCAAGCCCCCTGCCATGATAGAGTGGCAAAAAGACGGGCTCCCCGTAGATGGAGCAGTCAGCACCACCGTGAGTCAATTAAAAATGCATCTACACACACATGCACCTTGTATTACAACACAAACACAGACACACACTCAATCATGTTTCACTTATACTCTTTCTCATCCTTCTATTGGCTGTCTTGTCTTCCTTCTTCTTCTCTCTTCTCTCTTCTCTCTCCCTCAGGAGGTGCTCCCAGACAGGAAGAGGGTGACGACCCACAGCTTCCTGCCCATCCACCCAGTGGACACAGACACAGGGAGGAACTACAGCTGTGTGGCCAGCAACCTGGCTATCCCCACTGGGAAACACACCACCGTCACCCTCAACGTACACCGTAAGTCACCCTCAACGTACACCGTAAGTCACCCTCAATGTACACCGCAGCGACTTGTTCACAACCATCCCTTTAGCTTTACATATATTCACTATTTACTGTACGACTGAATATCTGAGCTTATTTAAGTACAACAGTGTCTAGTGACAACCAGGAAGCACACTTAGATCACTGCCCAGGAACCATGAGGGGGTTCTCTCTTTTTCCGTCGGCTCTCTCTGCTCTCCCACCACTCCCTCCTTCTCTTTATAATTTGCTTATTCGCTGATGTATCGGAGTGACTTAGAGATTCCCTGCCCTCTCCCCCAGACCCCCCCATGGTGACCCTGTCCATCGAGCCCCGCTCCGTCTTAGAGGGGGACAGAGTCACCTTCACCTGCGCTGCCTCCGCCAACCCTCCTATCATGGGATACATGTATGTACTGTATACCTCCGTCGACTTCTATAGATCTGTTGATCTTTCTGTCTATCTATATGTCCACCTGTCTCTCTAGCCGTGCATCTATCTGGATCGTTGTGTTTATCTGGGTTTCGTGTGTTTTTCCTTGTGAGCAAAGTGTTTGGCCAATGCGGGGATCGAACCCACAGCTCTGGCAGTGCATGTTTATTCATACATTCATGTGTGTTCTTTCTCAGGTGGGCTAAGGGTGGAGTGATCCTGCAGGGGGCCAGGGAGAGTGTGTTCACCACCAAGGCGGACCACTCCTTCTTCACAGAGCCTGTGTCCTGCTCAGTGTTCAATGCTGTGGGTAAAACCAACGTCAGCATCCTGGTCGATGTGCACTGTGAGTCTCTGAACCGCCATGGCTGGCAAATACTCTGTCAGGGGTGAAAGTGATGTGGTGCGGTCCGGTACGGCGTCCCGGTAAAATAAATAGTGGGGGTACGCCGTATCGGTAACATTTCAAGGAAACTGTAGGCTATTACACCATTATTTATCTTTAGGCTACCGGATGTCAGAGGCATGAAAAATGAGCGAATGGACTTGAAAACGAGTGGTATAGCCTACGCTCCTATATGCGATGTGGTTCGACGAGAACACTGATGTTTTGCCAAGGCAGAGATGAATGGCCGGCAGTGGATGCATCAATTCTGGATTCATGACAATTGCCAAAATGTCTTTACTCTTTGTGGTGTTTTACGTAAAAAAAAGATGTCTCTTTCCATTCACCACTGTTTGAAGACTGGAAATATGTTGCGAGTGGGTGAACTTGCGCAGGTAGACTAGTAAAGGAGCCCACTAAAGGAGCCCTTTGACGTGATCGTTTGACAATCTGATGAAAACATCATGACTGGTTGTGTTTATGCCACAACAAAAGGTAATACATTTTGAAAGTTACATGACAAACCTTTACGAATCGGCACACAGAGATCCTGTTGAATTAATAGGGATTCTATATGTAATTCCATGATTATGCACGTGCACACACAGGATGTCCTTACCGTTAAGAAATTACATCTACTTTCACCCCTGACTCGATCTCAATCTCCCCTCATTCTGTACCCCTATCTCCTAAACCTAATCATCTATACCCTCTCTCTCGATCTCTCGCTTTCTCCCTGTAGCAAGTCGGTTTTGTATTGTGTTTGAATTTGTTATCTTAGCCGACTTGGTTAAGTAAAGGCGAATGTTCTCTCTCTCGCTCTCTCTCTTTCCAGTTGGTCCTATCCTGGTAGTGGAGCCTAGGCCAGTGACCGTGGACATAGACTCTGATGTCACTCTGAACTGCAAATGGGCTGGCAACCCTCCTCTCACCCTCACCTGGACGAAGAAGGGCTCCAACATGGTGAGAACCAGCTCGCTCTCTAACTCCTCCGCTCTCCTCCTTTTTCTCCCCAATTTTGTGATATTAAATTGCGATTTTGTCTCATCGCTGCAACTCTCCAACGGGCTTGGGAGACGCGCAAAGGTTGAGTCACGTGTCCTCCGAAACATGACCCTCCAAACCGTGCTCCTAACACCTGGCCGCTTAACCCAGAAGCCAGCCGTAACAATGTGTCAGAGAAAACACTGTTCAACTGCTGATTGAGGTCAGCCTGCAGGTGCCCGGCCCCCCACAAGGAGTCGCTAGAGCACGATGAGCCAAGTAAACCCCCCCCCCCCCCCCTGCCACACTATGAGACTCGCGGTCATGCAGTGCCTTGGGCCGCTGCGCCACTCAGGAGGCCCCACTTTCCACCTTTCTTTTGCTGTCTGTATCTTTATCGTCTCCCTCTCTTCTATCCTTTGTCTCTCTATTATTTATGTTCTGTTCTGCTCTGTTCATCTCTCTCTTTCTCTTGGCTTTTTCCTGATTCCCCCGCTTCTCTCCTCCATCTGTCTCTCTCTCTCTCACTTCTTCACTTTTCTGTCTCTATTTTATTCAATTTTTCATTCCTTCAGTGTCCATTTCTCTCTCCCATCCTAATCTCTTTCTATCTTTTTATAGTCCCCCTCTCTATTTTATCCCGTCCTTCTTCACCTCTGCCTGTTTTTCGAGCAGGTTGACGTTTATTGTCATGAATCTTGCCTTGGAGGCAGAACTGAGCAATTTCCGCAAGATGGGCCAGCTGCAAAGTAAAAAATGTCTATATCGTAAAATTCATGGGGTGAAAATGCGCTTTTTGGTTTTGCTTTAAAGTTAAGGTTAGGCTAGCCTCGTCCCGAAACAGGCTTCCCTTAAATAGGGAGACTGGGCGGGAAGCCTGGGGAAGTTCCATGGAGGAAATCAGCTAACGCGCAACACGCCATACCAATCAAATGCCTTGTTTGGGCGGAGCTCCAAAGGTGCCCCCCAGATTAGTGCCGTAGGGGCAACAGTGCGTGAGGACAAAACATTTAAACAAACAAAACATTTTAGAATGTTTGCAGCACTCTGGTTTTCACAGCATTTCAATGTTATTTTGAGATGAGCTAAAGCTGCTGCAAAAGGGTAGAAATTGTCTACAACACTGACCATATCCATGTTTTTAATTTGGAAGTTTCTGAAGTGATATGTGTCTGTAAAGGCTAGCATAAAGGGACAAGACGTAGCTAGCCACAATGAGGTTCGTTTTTTGGAAAAGTCAGCTAACCTTGTAAGCTACCTAGATATAACTAACTTCTCTGGCGATTATAAAGCCAGCAAAATGTTCATAAAAACAGCATATTGTTGACCTAAAAGGTTAGCCCAGTCGCTAGCTTATGCAGGGTCAGTGATTACATAGAGCCACCGTGTTCTGTCTATCTATGGGGGGAAACTGCAATCAATTTGCAAGCAACATTGCTAAAATGAAAGAAACAAAAGAACGTCCTACTGTAGGTCTATGTTGGTGATGCCTGCCATGTGATAAGCTGCCAAGTGGATTCACATAGCTGATATACTGAGAGAGGGACAATGAAATAAAACTGATTGGAGAGCCTTCGACTAGAGAAAAAGGAAATGTTCATTTGAGTATACAACACAGAAACAGAGACACATTAGAGAAAGAACCCCTCTTTATAGCAGGATTTTGATAACATGATTAACCTTTTTATTGCAGTGGGCTAAATCAGGGTCACACAGAGGGATGATTCTTGGTAGTCTTAAACAAACCTACAAAAGTATACAACTCACACACATGGTTATGGGCTTTTAAAAAAGGAGACACCTGTATCATGTCAGATATAGAGTTGAAGTGTATTCAATTTTGAGTTTGCATACCAATATTCCTCTTGAGATACTGTACATCACAGAAGACTGAAATGTAACAAAACTGTTTGACAATAATTGTGAAATTATTTAAAATATTAATATCATTCCACTCATGAGGTCAAAGAGGACACTTTTGGTAATTGACTGCAGGAAAGGGCAACTTAACATTGACACTAGTTAATTTACAAAATGTTGTTTAACAATTTAAACAAGTTTAAACGCTTCACTTCAAAGAATCAACACTTCAACATGTACAAATAAGATAACTCGTATGTAAAGATTAGGCACCTTAGTCTAAACAACAATAGATAATTGAGTAGTAACAAGTATTTTATAATTATTAAAGCATCATTTCAGGTGAACACAAAAAATACCATACCAGCTATGGACACCTTGCTCCACTGATCCTTGATCTAATGGGTGAGCAGACTTCTATTCCAGCCCAGAATCTGGTGGGTTATTGCTGGGCTGTAACAGAACCCTGCTCACCCAGCTACCTCCAGCAGGGTTGGCCTGCTCCAATTGGAATAGGTTTATACATTGTGTGTGATGTTTAACTGTATTTTTGGATACAACATTTTCCAACATAGGTAGGCCTACACATAAAGTGCCTTTGGAAAGTATTCAGACCCCTTGACTTTTTCCACATGTTGTTACATTACAGCCTTATTGTAAAAAATAAATAAATAACTCAGCAATCTACACACAATACCCCATGACAAAGCAAAAACAGGTTTTTAGACATTTTTGCAAAAATTCATAAACAGAAATACCTTATTTACATAATTATTCAGACCCTTTGCTGTGAGATTGACATTTAACTCGGGTACATCCTGTTTCCATTGATCATCCTTGAGATGTTTCTACAATTTGACTGGAGTAGACCTGTGGTAAATTCAATTGATTGGACATGATTTGGAAAATCACACACCTGTCTATATAATGTCCCACAGTTGACAGTGCACGTCAGAGCAAAGACCAAGCAATGAGGTCGAAGGAATTGTCCGTAGAAAGGATTGTGTTGAGTCACAGATCTGAGAAAGGCTACCAAAAAATGTCTACACATTGAAGGTCCCCAAGAATAAAGTGGCCTCCATCATTCTTAAATGGAAGAAGTTTGATTCTTGAAAAGCAACATCCAATCAAAAAGTGTTTGCAATACAAAATTCTCCAGACCTCCAAGGGGGGGTGTGACAACAATGTGATTTTGTAGGTATGGCAACACAAGACTAGGGTTAGGTATTACGGTTAGCAGTGTAGTTAAGGTTAGGGTTAGGTTTGACTTTGTGGCTGTGCCAGCTAGTAACCACTCTGCAGAGCTGCCTCCAGTACGTGAGTCATCCCAATAAATGCCAACCTGCGTTTTATCTCTCATTTCTTCTTTCTCAAGTCTTCCTCTTTTATCATATTTTACCCCTGAAGGAAAGTAGAATGATGTCAGGCCACATCATCGCACTCCCCTTTTCTTTTGTTCATCTCTCTCTCTCTGCTTGTCCCTGATTCCCTCTATCTCTCCATCCCTTACAGGTCCTTAGTAATAACAACCAGCTGCTCCTGAAGTCAGTGAGCCAGGCGGACGCTGGGCAGTACGTGTGTAAGGCCATCGTCCCCAGGATCGGAGTGGGAGAGACAGAAGTCACTCTTACTGTCAACGGTACGTAACACCAAAGGTCACACACAACAGTGCCCTTTCAGAAAAAAGGGTTCCACATGGAACCCAAAAGGGTTCTTCAAAGGGTTCAAAGGATAATAAGTACTATTAAGCAGTAAGGCCAGAGAGGGGTGTGGTATATGGCCAATATACCATGGCTAAGGGCTGTTCTTATGCACAGAGAACCTGGACACAGCCCGTAGCTGTGGTATATTTGGCCATATACCACAAACCCCGAGGTGCCTTATTGCTATTATATACTGGTTACCAATGTAATTAGACCAGTAAAAATAAGTGTTTTGTCATACCCTTTGGTCTGATATATCACAGCCGACAGCCAATCAGCATTCAGGGCTCGAACCACCCAGTTTATAATATGGAATATCCACTCCCTCACACTTTGTCTCTCTTTCTCTCTCTCTCTTTCTATCCAGGTCCCCCCATCATCTCCAGTGAGCCTGTTCAGTATGCAGTGAGGGGGGAGAGAGGAGAGGTCAAGTGCTACATCGCCAGCACACCTCCACCGGACAAGATTGTAAGTGGACAGTGGATACTGTACAAACTCTACTGCAAGCTTCTACATGAACACATTACCACCTGTACATTATCGTCATCACACTCTCGCAGCTTTTATGTCTTGTGACGGCCGTCAAAATCCTTCAGAATTGTCCTGAGACCCACCATGTCAACAAACCCAATGTGTCTAGTTGGGGACACTTCTATCGCCTTCACTCCACTTGTCTCTCTGGTCCGGATGCACTCAGACAGATGTCTGTGTCTGAAATGGTACCCTAGTCCCTACATAGTATACCATATGGTGTACATAGTGTACCACTGTATAGGGAATAGGATGCCATTTTGGATGCAGTCAGCGTGTAGTTGGTCTCGCCCCCCTCTCCTCTCTAAACCTTGTGAGTTTAATTCTCTCTGACGCACCAGGGCGCGTCTCTAATGCAGGGACAGAAAAATTGTTATAAATTATGAAGGACAGGCACAGTTGTCCCTGCAAATTCCTCTGCCAGAGGTTCTCGTTTTTCAGAATGAATGGTAGATTACGGGAACACGTGGCCTTGTGCAATTTCAAATAGTCTCTCATGCTTCAGTGTGAATAATAGCTTTTAGTGGCTTGGAAGTGGAGGAAGTGTGTAAGATTCTTACCGACTCTAAAACCACCGCATGTAACTCTAAAGTCCAGGAATAGAGCAATATAGCTGCTTGGAACAGTTGCCGCTGGTCGTGTGTGAATCTCATAATGTGGGCGTTGTAAGTGTGTGTGAATGTTTTGGAATGTATGTGCTTGTTTGTTTACTTTAGTGTGTGTGTCTTTGTGTACACGGTACATATGTGTACACAGTGGCAGAACTTGCCTTCGTTTAGTTTAATAATACATAATATCTCTGTTGTCTTGCCTTCTTCTTCTTTGGCTTGAGGTCCTCATCCGATGTGCGCTATTTTAGAAGCTGTGACCATCTCTGGTTGTGACAAACGGAGCGGATTCCTTTTTTCTTCCTCTGAATTTTGCCCTAGCTTTTAAACTGTTAGGTCTATAAGCTATTATGATCCCATTCCTGAAAGCTTCGACTCGTTCTGTTTCCCTCTACGACACTCCCAAGCTGCGCAGGACATGTCGGAAGGGACTGTGACAGAACCGCAATTGCAAAACAACGCGTCTTTTTTTTTCTACACACACAATTTATTACTTGAGGAACTTTCCAATATCTTTCTGATCCATTTCACTCACTTTGTGATGCCAATGAAAATGGTTACACCTTTCCCATGTTTGAGTGATTTGACATCTTTTCTTATTAGCTTCATGAACATAGAAACTTGATTGCAATTTGTATCTGTGCTTGATTGGTTAAGAAGGCCATACAATAACCAAATGTATTGGTCGATATTCCCAAAGACAATGTCATATATAGATATTGTCCCAGAATTGCCACATCAGTGCATCCCTAACTACCTAAAACCAGATAGAAAGTATATAGAAATTATAATGGACCTATGGCCTATATTTATTTAAAAAACAGCCCCTTTTCTGGCTCGCTAATTCCTTTTGATGAACAAATCATTCAGAAAACAAATCTGTACGGCTCTCCGTTTAATTTTGAAACCCCGATGTGACCCTCAAGACAAAATGATTGCCCACCCCTGTTCTACATGGTGATGCAAAGACCTTTACTATTGAAGGGTATTTCAAGTCTAATCAGTTAGCCTTTTCATTCGGCTTCGTTCACCTGAAAGAGCCGGCTCCGAACAGCTCTACGTTCAGTAGCCATGATTTTGTTTAATAGACATGGGGGGGCCTTGGGGGGGAGGGGGGGGGGGGGGGGGGGGGCTCTACCTGGGGCCTCCAAATCACTAAGTCCACCCCTGTGTGTATATTCCTCCATATGTGCATATGCACATCTATGCTTATATGTGTTTGTACATAATGCATGTGTGTGTCAGAGCACATGCAGTATGGTATATGGGTGTGTGTTAATGTGCGCCTGTTTGCCTGCCTGTGTTTCAGGTGTGGGCGTGGAAGGAGAACGTGTGGGAGAAGGAGAAGGGGACTCTGTTGGA
Organism: Oncorhynchus kisutch; assembly: GCF_002021735.2. Lineage (NCBI taxonomy): Eukaryota > Metazoa > Chordata > Actinopteri > Salmoniformes > Salmonidae > Oncorhynchus > Oncorhynchus kisutch. The sequence goes on from NC_034182.2 coordinate 27,405,792, forward strand.
GAGGTACACGGTGGAGCAGAGTAAACCTCTGTCTGAGGGAGGGGCTGTCCTCTCCACCCTCACCATCAACAACGTCATGGAGGCTGACTTCTTGTCCACCTACAACTGTACCGCCTGGAACTCTTTCGGACCCGGGACCATGATCATCACCCTGGAAGAGACCGGTATGCCCAGAGACGAACAACAACAACACTATTATATTCAGGAGCATTATATTGAGGCGGCAGGGTAGCCTAGTGGTTAGAGTGTTCGACTACTAACCGGAAGGTTGCAAGTTCAAATCCCTGAGCTGACATTTGACATCTGTCAAATCTGTCGTTCTGCTCCTGAACAGGCAGTTAACCCACTGTTCCTAGGCCGTCATTGAAAATAAGGATTTGTTCTTAACTGACTTGCCTAGTTAAATAAAGGTCAAAAAATATATATTCATACTCGTAACTTGATGCGACCAGACATCCCTCCTCAACAACAACAATATTCAGCATGTATTCATGCGTGCTCTATTATAATGTTTTAGCTGAATCGGCATGTTGTATAAACAGCTAACTGAACTCTATTACATTGACCTCTTACCCTCTATCCAATTTCTCTCTCTCTTTCCATTTGTCTATTTGTCTATTTCTCTCTGCCTCTCTCCTCCCTCTCAATCTCTCTCTCTCTCTCTCTCTCTCTCTCTCTCTCTCTCTCCTCTATCTCTCTTTCCTCTCTCTCTCTCTATTCCCCCTCTCAGAGGAGGTACCAGTGGGTATAATAGCAGGAGGGACTGTTGGCTGCACCATCCTGCTGTTCCTGTGTTTACTAGTTCTGGTGCTTATCTTCTACCGACAGCGCAAAGGCAGTAAGTGATAACTCCATCTAGGAAATATCAAACGTATACACCTGTAAAATACAGTAGCAATCACATACACCTGTAAAATACAGTAGCAATCACATACATCTGTAAAATACAATAGCAATCACATACATCTGTAAAATACAGTAGCAAACACATACACCTGTCAAATACAGTAGCAATCACATACACCTGTAAAATACAGTAGCAATCACATACATCTGTCAAATACAATAGCAATCACATACATCTGTAAAATACAGTAGCAATCACTTACACCTGTAAAATACAGTAGCAAGCACATACACCTGTAAAATACAGTAGCAATCACATACATCTGTAAAATACAATAGCAATCACATACATCTGTAAAATACAGTAGCAATCACTTACACCTGTAAAATACAGTAGCAATCACATACACCTGTAACATACAGTAGCAAACACATACAACACCTGTAAAATACAGTAGCAAACACATACACCTGTAAAATACAGTAGCAAAGACATACACCTGTAAAATACAGTAGAAAGCACATACAACACCTGTAAAACACAGTAGCAAACACATACAACACCTGTAAAATACAGTAGAAAAAGCATACACCGGTAAAATACAGTAGAAAACACATATACCTGTAAAATACAGTAGAAAACACATACAAATACATATTTCAGATACCAATGCATTGAAAACATCATACAGTATACACCTGAACTTCCTCAGAATGCAATATATTATTCACATGTTTACACTTACATACATATACTTAAACATATAACATACACATACTGTATCCAAATCAATATACCCTGACATATATCCAGCAGTATTCAACTGTGTGCTGTGCTGTCGTGTTGTGCTTCCAGGTCGTCGTGGGGTCACGCTGGGTAAGCCAGACATCAAGGTAGAGACAATAAACAAGGAGACCCACAGTCTGGAGGAGGACTCCGGCAGCGTTTCCACGGCATCACGCATGGTCAAGGCCATGTACTCGGTGAGTCGCCATCACAACGCTACAGCAGGTTGCCTTGAACTTTGCTTCCTTTGGTTTATGTTACCCAAGTTTCCCATCAGGCGATCACTAAAGTGTTTTTTCAATAATTCCAACGACGTCTCAACTCTGAAGCTATTACTTTTACAACTAACCACTAACAGAAATGCAACCAAAAATTTTTTTTTCTGTCATATCAACTTATGCTGTTCTATCTTTTCAATCACAATACTGAGAATTTTTAACACTTAAAGATGACCCTTTTCAACTTAAAATACGATCTGTCACTTTCTTTTCCTTCCCTCTTCTTTTTTTTTTATTATTCGGTCCCTCCTTATGTTGGATTCCTTCCCTCCTTTGTTGTTTTTTCATTGTTTGATGGTTTAGATTCTGCCCTCTTCTGTGTCCTTCTCTCCCTCTTCTCAGCCCTTTAAAGACGATATAGAACTCAAGCAGGACCTGCGTAGCGATACGCTAGACACTCGCCAGGAGTACGACCTGAAGGTGAGATTACTTTACACACATACAGTGCCTTCAGAAAGTATTCATACACCTTGACGTAATCCACATTTTGTTGTGTTACAGCCTGAATTCAAAATGGATTAAATTTTAAAAAGTTTGCTTTAAAAAAAAAAAAAAAACATTTTGGGAAGTTTCTTGAAAATGAAGTGAGTGAATACTTTGAGTGAATACTTTGTAGAAGCACATTTGGTGACGATTACAGCTTTGAGTCATCTTGGGTATGTCTGTATCAGCTTTGCACATCTGGATTTGGGGATATCTCCCATTCTTCTGTGCAGATTCTATCAAGCTAAGTAGATAGGGAGCAGCAGTGAACAGCAATCTTCAAGTTTTTCCCACAGATTTTCAATGGGATTCAATGGGATTCAAGTCTGGGCTTAGGCTAGGCCACTCAATGACTTTTAAATTCTTGTTCTGAAGCCATTCAAGCGTTGCTTTGGCAGTATGCTTGGGTTATTGTCCTGTTGGAACATAAATCTTCATCCCAGTCTAAGGTCGTTTGCACTCTGAAGAAGGTTCTCATTAAGGATTTGCCTGTATTTGGCTCCATTCATTGTTCCCTCTATCCTTACCAGTCTCTCAGTCCCTGCTGCTGAAAGGCATCCCCATAGCATGATGCTGCCACCACCATGCTTCACAGTAGGGATGGTGTAAGAAGGGTGATGAGCTGTTTTCTCCAGACATAGCACTTTGCATTCAGGTCAAAGAGTTAAATTTTTGTCTCATCAGACCACAGAATCTCATGCCTTGTGCTCTCAAGAGTCTCACGTGCCTTTTTGCAAACTCCAGGCGTGCTGTCATGTGCTTTCTTTTTAGGAGTGGCTTCCGTCTGGCCACTCTCCCATAAAGCCCAGATTGGTGAAATGCTGTAGAGACTGTTGTCCTTCTGGCAGGTTCTCCCATTTCATCCAAGGAACTCTGTAGTTGTGTCAGAGTGGTCATTGGGTTCTTGGTCACCTCCATATTTCTAAATGTTTTCAATTTCCTAATGATGGAGATGACATGCTCTTGGAAACTTTAAACATAACAAACTCTAGAAATATCATCGCAGTTGCTAGCTGTACTACTAGAGATCCTGGTTCGACTCCAGGCTTTGTCGCAGCCGGCTGTGACCGGGAGACCCATGGGGCAGAGCACAATTGGCCCAGCGTCGTCCGAGTTAGGGGAGGGTTTGGCCGGCAGGGATGTCCTTGTCCAATCCCGCTCTAGCGACTCCTGTGGCGGGCCGGGCGCATGCACGCTGACAAGGTTGCCAGGTGTACGGTGTTTCCTCCGACACATTGGTGTGGTTGGCTTCCAGGTTAAGTGGGCATTGTGTCATGAAGCAGTGCGGCTTGGTTGGGTCGTGTCTCGGAGGACGCACGGCTCTCGACCTTCTTCTCTCACGAGTCCTTGTGGGAGTTGCAGCTAAGATGCAAGACTGTTAATGCCAATTGGATACCACGAAATTGGGGAGAAAAAGGGGTAAAAAAAAATCTTTAAAAATGACTAATAAATGAAATTGTTTTCTACCCTTCCCCAGATATATGCCTCATCGCAGTTCTATCGCGAAGATTTACAGACAGTATAGTTTCTGCTCTGACATGCAATTGTGGTGCCTTATAATTGAATTGGCAACAGGTGGACTCCAATCAAGTTGTAGTGACATCTCAATGATGATCAAAGGAAGGAATTTGGAGTACCTTATCATAGCAAAGGGGTGTGAATAATTATGTAAATGAGATATTTCTGTATTTAATTTTCAATACATTTGCAAACATTTCTAAAAAGATGTTTTCACTTTGTCATTATGGGGTATTGTGTGTCATTATGGAGTATTGTGTGTAGACTGTAACACAACAAAATGTGGAAAAAGTCAAGAGATAGGAATACTTTCTGAAGGCACTGTACATACACAGACACACATGTACACACATGTACACCTTAGTGACAATATGTTTTCTAATCTTGCTCTCTCCAGGACCCCACCAACGGCTACTACAACGTGCGAGCCTCCACCCTTGACGAGGGTCGCCCCGCCTCCCGCTCCATGCACTACTCCGACTACCGGCCCTCCAACACCCCAGGGGGAGCTGCCTCTGTCAGCAGCAGTGCTGGAGGATCAGGGGCCACAGCCAGCGGAGGAGGCCCTCCAGGCCCAGGGACCCTCTCCACCCCCGGTCGCCCCAGTTGCTACGACCCCCGGCCCCCCTCCAGACTCTCCCACAACAGCTACGCCCAGTTCAACACCTTCACCCGGGCTGGGCAGAGCCAGCAGCCCCCTCCCAACCCCCCGCCGCAGACCAGCGACTTCCCTGGGGACTGCAGCCTGTTGGACTCCCCTCAGCTGGCCTATGACAACTACGGCTATCCCTCTCACCCCTATACCCCCTACCGCATGGGCTTTGCCCCGCCCAGTCTGGCTCCATTGGAAACCGGGCCTTCCTATGAGATGTATGGGGTGGGGTCGGGGGTGGGGCCTGTGCCAGGGTTGGGGCCTGGTGTGGGGGTGGGGCCGGGGGCCACTCCATCAGGGTCAGAGACTGGACTGGGGAAGTATGGAAGCTCCACCCGCTTCTCCTATACCTCGCAGCACTCTGACTACGGCCACAGAGGACACACACAGAGGATGCAGACACATGTGTGAGATGGATAGCTGACATACAGTGCACAGTCACATATACGGTGAGGGTGCATTCTCATACACACTGTCACCCAGACGCACACAGAGGCCACACACACGCATTCACATTCTCAAACATACACACATATACTGTACACGTGAGCATACACACGCAGATATACACACAGACACACGCAGACACACACACACACACAGAGAAGTTAGAAATTCCCCACGAGACAGGGAGGGCCATGAGAAAGAGAGAGTCCAGATCAGTGGATAACGAGTGAATTCCTGGTAATCTAGAATTCCCACAATCCCAGTGTTCAGATCTTCACTCTGAAAGAGCGGAAAGCAAAAGTCCAATCAAGACCAGAGAAGACGGGACTAGAGAGAACAAAATATCTTTAGATGTTAATTATCGAAATAAATAGCATGTGTGCTATGAATTTAGATTGTTGTGAATGACGAGAGGGAGCGCTACAGGCAATTTATTCCATATTCGATTGCCAAATATTACAGTAAGGCATATCATGGAGAAATTGACCGTCAAGTATGGTACTCATTCGAAGGGCGGGAGAAACCTCAACCAGTGGAGGGTCATGACTGGCCGCCATTTTGTTTTAGCTGGTTGTTGTTTTATACAGTGATTTTAGAGCACATATATATCCCACATTGCTCCACTTCATTGGCGCCATTGGTGCTGGTTAGTGGGGTCATCGTACGTTTTGCACTGCATTACAAACAGTATTCATTGCTTAGAAATCCATCATCTACATATATCTGTATTATATGAGTCTGTTTTTATTTGCACACCAACAAACTAGAGCTTTCTATTCTATTTTTTAACATTTTACAGAATTATTCTGGTCATATTTCTGTGAAGGAAGTGTCTGTGGACCAAGATGTTCAAACTTGAGAGTGTTTAGTTTTTGTTTGGGTGATATTCACCTCAACAAACAAAGAGAAACACGAAGAAGTATTTGAGTACCTGTTTTTGTCAGCCATGATGACTTGCAAGAGTCAGGAAGGGGAGGGTATACAAGAACCTTTTTTCCAAGTGTCCATGTTTGCTCTTTATTTGATGTAAATCTGGGGTTACAAGCATTTAAATGCAGTAGATACCATGCAGGAAGTCCTTCTATGGGAAGGTGTTGTGTTCAGGCCTTGAGGCAGTCCGGGCGTATGGAACTACAGTATAAGCCTTCTAGCCTGGCATTCAAACTGAATTTTCTACGTTTCACCATTTATACGAACTACATATTTTATATGGTGAAACATAGCGGATTCCGCTTGGATCCAGGCTATAAACCTTAGCTTGGTGCCCCCTGCTGAAATAGAGAGAGGTGACGTGGTAGCCTGGTTGCAGATCTGGTTATGCTGTCTTGCCCACTCCTACGGTCATTGTCACGCTTGCGAACAAACAGCACCTGGGACCAGGCTAGTGAGATGCTGTGTATAAGAGTGGCCTTAGGGAACATGCGGTAATGCTTTCATCATTCATTCCTCCTCACACACAATCAGCCATGAGGGCCAGAGGAGAATGTGTGTGGAGAGGTTCAATGAAGGTTTGTCTACGCTATTGATATACGGATAGCGGAGTGTGATTGTGCGAATGTTTGTGCGTGAAAGAGAGAGTGTGTGTGTATGCACATCTATTTGTACAGTGTTTGTATAGGTGTGTGTGTGTGTGTGTGTGTGTGTGTGTGTGTGTGTGTGTGTGTGTGTGTGTGTGTGTGTGTGTGTGTGTGTGTGTGTGTGTGTGTGTGTGTGTGTGTGTGTGTGTGTGTGTGTGTATGTAATGCATAAACATACAGTTCTCTACCTGCGTGTGAATGTGACTATTGTATGCATGTCAGTGTGTACAGTATGTGTGTGTGCATGTCTGTATGTGTTCATGTGTGTGAGTGCGTTTCAGTAATATGTCCATATCATTTCTCTTCACGATCCTGTTCCAATACTTTTATACCTCTGGTAGGACTGTATCCTGTATTATTGTGTCTTTGAATTTAGAAATACAATGTTTATCTTATTGTACTGTTCTACGTAGCAGAAAAAAAACTGTTCAAAAGATGTACAACAGAAAGTGATCAAATTTTCATTTTTTAATTTCATTATCTCCAATATTTTTAAAAAATGGTATGTAATTATTTTTCCACAGTATAACAGAAATAAAAAGCACTGTTTTTTATAAAATAAATCATGTCATGTGATGCTTTTGGGGGAATGGGATAACTACCAATTCGGAGAATTCAGTTTATTTTGTGTTTTCCCCCACAATCTGTCATGTCTGCCCCAGGGCGCCAGCCTGCCGAGCATTACGCACTTCTGCCACCATCATTAAGCACACCTGCTACACTCGTCACGCACATCAGCGATTTGTTGGACTCACCTAGACTCAATTACCTGTGTTAGTACCTCCCCTATATCTGTCTGTTCCCCCGCTCTGTTCTCCGCTTCAGCATGAATTGTCATTTGTCTTTGTATTACCCGGTTCTGCCACTGTTCTCTGTCTGTGCAAAATTAAATGTTCACTCTCCGTACCTTTTTCTCTACTCCAGCGTTGACTCTTACAGAATGCGAAGCATCGGGGAGTGCAGGCTTTTCGGTTGGTTGTGACGTCGGGTCCAGGGGCCACCGTGGGTTGCCTCAGCTTGCTTGTCGAGCTTCTACGCCCTAGCTGGCTCAAGCGGTTTCCTTGCCCCGGTTGGCTCGGCAAGCGCCCATCCCACGTCAGGCCTCAACCGGATCGTCAGGTTCCCACGTCTCAGCCGGCTCGCCAGGCTCCCATGTTCCACAGAGATCATCAGGCTCTGACGCCTCAGTCGGTTCGCCAGGCTCCCACGCCTCTGCCCGTTCGTCTGGCTTCTAGGCCCCAGCCGGCGGGTCCAGAGCTCGCTCTCCTTCTCTGACGCTCGAGGTCTCCAGGTTGCCCGGCATTACGCACACCTGCTTCCCTCGTCACGCGCATCAGAGCTTCATTGGACTCAACTAGACTCAATCACCTGTGTTAGTACCTCCCCTATATCTGTCTGTTCCCCCGCAGTGTTCTCCGCTTCAGCATTAATTGTCGTTTGTCATTGTGTTACCGGTTCTGATGCTGTTCCTGTCCTGTTCCATGTCTGTGCAAAATGAAATGTTCACTCTCTGTACCTGCTTCTCTACTCCAGCGTCGGTTACACAATCAACATATATTATTACCTACAACCCAACGTAATGTAAAATAAATAAACACATTGAAACATATTTAATTACGGCTAACGATTAAAGAGTGACTGCCCCTCAAAACCAACAAATCCCTTTGAAAACGGCCTATGTGGTATCGATAGCAGTCAGAGAATACTGTTCATTGACTACAGCTCAGTGTTCAACACCATAGCGCCCACGAAGCTCATCACTAAGCTAAGGACCCTTTGACTAAACACCTCCCTCTGCAACTGGATCCTGGACTTCCTGACAGACCGCCCCTAGGTGGTAACGGTAGGCAACAACACATCTGACATGCTGATCCTCAACACTGGGGCCCCTCGGGGGTGTGCGCTTAGTCCCCTTCTGTATTCCCTGTTCACCCACAATGGCGAGACCAAGCAAAACTCAAACACCATCATGAAGTTTGCTGACGACACAAGTGGTAGGCCTGATCACCAACAACGATGAGACAACCTATAGGGAGGAGGTCAGCGACCTGTCAATGTGGTGCCAGGACAACAACCCCTCCCTCAATGTGAGCAAGACAAAGGAGCTGATCGTGGACTATGGGAAAAGGAGGGCCGAACAGGCCCCCATTAACATCGACGGGGCTGTAGTGGAGAGTGGAGACGTCACCAACAAACTATCATGGTCCAAACACACCAAGATGAAGAGGGCACCACAACACCTTTTCCCCCTCAAGACTGTAAAGATTTGGCATGGGTCCAAGATTTCTGCCATCCAGGATCTATATACTAGGCTGTGTCAGAGGAAGGCCCAAATAATTGTCAACGACTCCAGTCACCCAAGTCATACGCTTCGAACACACCACAGCGTCATTGCGCAAAATAGTACGCAGCATCATCTGGATATATATGCACAAAAGTTCAACATTCACCTTCCGCTACCATTTCTGTCAAGCCGTCTACTCATACAGTTTGAAGCATGTTTGATAAATCCAACATATGCACAACCCCGAACGCACTGCAACTAACTCTGTAACGCAATGCTGCAAGGCAAATGCAGAGTTTCATTGGAAATTAATGAATTTCTGGTGTACCAAAATGCTATGACGCTTTGGTGTGTTACTCGAGCGGTACTCGAGCGCCAAGTCTAGGTCCAAAAGGCTCCTTAACAACTTCTACCCCCAAGTCATAAAACAGCAGAACAATTCATCTAATTGCCACCCGGACTATTTACATTGACACCCCCCCCCCCCTTTGTTTTTACACTGCTGCTACTCACTGTTTATTATCTATGCATAGTCACTTTACCCATACCTGCATATACAAATTACCTCAACTAACCTGTACCACCACATTGACTTGGAACAGGTACCCCCTGTATATAGCCTCGTTATTGTTATTTTATTGTGTAGCTTTTTATTACATTTTTTACTTTAGTTTATTTAGTAAATATTTTCTTTGGGACTGGGAGGGCAGTATTTAGCTTGGATGAATACGGTGCCCAGAGTAAACTGCCTGCTACTCAGGCCCAAAGCTAGAATATGCATATAATTAGTAGATTTGAATAGAAAACACTCTGTCTGTGAGTATAACAGAACTCATATGGCAGGCAGAAACCTGAGAAAAAAATCCAACCAGGAAGTGGGAAATCTGAGGTTTGTAGGTTTTCAAGTCTTTGCCTATCCAATATACAGTGTCTATGGTGTCATATTGCACTTCCTAAGGCTTCCACTAGATGTCAACAGTCATTGAATGCCATAAGCTAAATCATGTGAGAGCTAGCTGCATTCCTTTCAATTTCTAAAGAAGGAATTGGCCGGTTGAAACATTATTGAAGATTTATGATAAAAACATCCTAAAGATTTATTCTATACATCGTTTGACATGTTTCTATGAACTGTAATGTAACTTTTTTGACTTTTCGTCTGAACTAAGCGCTCGCGCATTATGCTTATGGATTACTGGGCTAAACGCGCGAACAAAAGGAGGTATTTGGACAGAAATGATGGACTTTATCGAACAAAACAAACATTTATTGTTGAACTGGGATTCCTGGGAGTGCATTTCGATGAAGATCATCAAAGGTAAGTGAATATTTATAACGCTATTTCTGACTTTTGTGACACCTCTCCTTCTTTGGAAAATGGCTGTATGTTTTTCTGTGGCTAGGCGCTGACCTAACATAATCGCAAGGTGTGCTTTCGCCGTAAAGCCTTTTTGAAATCTGACACCGGTTGCATTAAGGAGAAGTTTATCTATAATTCCATGCATAACACTTGTATATTTTATCAATGTTTATTTTTAGTATTTCTGTCATTTGATGTGGCTCTCTGCAATTTCACCAGATGTTTGTTTGAGACAATGCATTTCTGAACATAACACATCAATTTCAAATGAGGTTTTTGGACATAAAGATTAACTTTATCAGAAAAAACACACATTTATTGTCTAACATGGAGTCCTGGGAGTGCCATCTGGTGAAGATCATCAAAAGGTTAGTGATTCATTTTAACACTATTTCTGTCTTTTGTGACACCTCTCCTTCTTTGGAAAATGGCTGTATGTTTTTCTGTGGCTCGGTGCTGACCTAACATAATCGCAAGGTGTGCTTTTGCCGTAAAGAATTTTTGAAATCAGACACTGTGGCTAGATTAACGAGAAGTTTATCTTTAAAATGGTGTATGATACTTGTATGTTTGAGGAATTGTAATTATGAGATTTCTGTTGTTTTGAATTTGGCAGCCTGCAAATTCACTGGCTAGCATACCACATATCCCAAAGAAGTTTTCTTAACTCTATTTCTTGAAATGCATAGTTGGTTAAGGACTTGTTAGTAAGCATTTTACAGTAAGATCTACACTTCAGCATGCATTCGGTGTATGTGACAAATAAGATTTGATTTTGATTTGATTTGAAACACTTCTCAAAATTGACTACACAGTGTAAATAGGATCATTTTGGTCCTATACCGGAGTTTGGAACCTGAGTGAGTCACGAGTAAATGAAGGTTTACAATTATGTCAACAATTCATGACCCCTTTTTCCAAACCTAAACCTGCAAATCTCCTCTCCGGCACTTCGCTTCCCTTCCTTGAATGGGCCTTCGTTGTTTCATCATCCCCAATGCGTCCAAAGAATCACGGCCAATTGAGACCGAAAATCCCTATATGGATTGACCAGGCTCCGGTTCGACCAGGCTCCGGTTCGACCAGGCTCCGGCTCCGGTTCGACAATGAATGCTTCCAGCAAGATGTACAGCCAGCTATGATTTGCGTACCCTGCTGAAGGACCCACCTGTGCGGAATAGGTGGTTTGGAGTTGATTGATTCCCAATGGTGGTGCGTATAACAGTAGCTAGACCATATACTGCTTATTATTTAGCTTGCTATGTACAGTGCATTTGAAAAGTATTCAGGCCCCTTGACTTTTTCCACAATTTGTTATGTTACAGCCTTATTTTAAAATGTATTTAAGAAAAACATGTTCTAATCAATCTAGATAATAATGACAAGGCAAAAACAGGTTTCTAGAAATGTTTGCAAATTTCTTAAAAATAATACATTTTTAATAAATACCTTATTTACATAAGTATTCAGAACCTTTGCTATCAGACTCGAAATTGAGCTCAGATGCATCCTGATCCCACTGATCATCCTTGAGATGTTTCTACAACTTGATGGGAGTCCACCTGTGGTAAATGTAATTGAGTCGACATGATTTGGAAAGGCACACACCTGTCTATATAAGGTCCCAAAGTTGACAGTGCATGTCAGAGCAAAAACAAAGCCATGAGGACGAAGGAATTGTCCGTAGAGCTCCGAGACAGGATTGTGGCGAGGGACAGATCTGGGGAAGGGTACCGAAAAATGTCTGGAGCATTGAAGGTCCCCAAGAATACAGTGGTCTCCATCATTCTTAAATGGAAGATGTTTGAAAACAACCAAGACTCTTCCTAGAGCTGGACACCCAGCAAAACTGCGCAAACGAAGGGAGAAGGGCCTTGGACAGGGAGGTAACCAAGAACCTGATGGTCACTTTGACAGAGCTCTAGAGTTCCTCTGTGAACAACCCGTTCTGCAGCACTCCACCAATCAGGCATTGATGGTAGAGTGACCAGCGGATGCCAGTCTTCAGTAAAAGGCACATGACAGCCCGCATGGAGTTTACTAAAATGCACCTAAAGACTCTTAGACCATGAGAAACAAGATTCTCTGGTCTGATGAAACCAAGATTGAACTCTTTGACCTGAATGTCAAGCGTCATGTCTGGAGGATACCTGGCACCATCCCTACGGTGAAGCATGGTGGTGGCAGCATCATGCTGTGGGGATGTTTTTCAGCGGCAGGGACTGGGAGACTAGTCAGGATCGAGGAAAAGTTTAACGGAGCAAAGTACAGAGAGATCCTTGATGAAAACCTGCTCCAGAGCGTTCAGGACCTCAGACTGGGGCGAAGGTTCACCTAAGCACACAGCCAGGACAACACAGGAGTGGCTTCGGGACAAGTCCTTGAGTGGCCTAGCCAGAGCCTGGACTTATACCCGATCGAACATCTCTGGAGAGACCTGAAAACAGCTATAAAGCAACGCTCCCCTTCCAACCTGACAGATCTTGAGAGGATCTGCAGAGAAGAATGGGAGAAACTCCCCAAATACAGGTGAGCCCAGGTTTTAGCTTCATACCCAGCTGTAATCGCTGTCAAAGGTGTTTCAACAAAGTACTGAGTAAAGGGTCTGAATACTTATGTAAATGTGATATTCCCGTTTAAAAAAAATATTTTCACAAATTTCAAAATAACTGTTTTTACTTTGTCATTATGGGGCATTGCGTGTAGATTGATGAGAGGGAACAAAATATTTAATACATTTTACAATAAGTTTGTAACGTAACAAAATGTGGAAAAGGTCATGGGGTCTGAATACTTTCTGAAGGCACTGTGTGTATTATTCTACAAAATGGCTATTATTTGAATTAGCTCTGCCCCCAAACAAGACCAAATTTTGTTGGTCCAGACTGCACCAAATCTAAGCCATCATAGACGTCTATATTTCACAAGTTTGGACATCAAAGTAGAGCACAGTAGAGCTCAGTGGAGTACATCACAGAACTGTAGAGTAGAGTAGAGATCAGTGCAGTACAGCAGATACAGTAAAGTAGAGCATAGTTCTGTTCAGTAGAGTATAGTTCAGTACTGAACTCTACAGGACTGTATTATACTGAACTATACTCTACTTTTCTTTACTGTACCCCATGTACTGTACTGTGCTGTGCTGTACTGTATTGCACTGAGCTGTCCAAACTGGTGAACCCAACTGTGGTTTGTGAGTACTATGATTTCCCATTGTAGCCAATTCAATTGCAGAAATTCCGTTACTAATTTTTGGGAAATTCCGTTACCAATTTGGTAGTTTTAGTCACTTAATAATTTAAACAACATTTATATCAGTAAAAACATTAGAATTAATTGATAGGGATACCTTTACTTGTTACTTATGTGACATTTTTTTTATCCTGCCTCCTAATCAGGGAGAAAAATGTGAAAATATCTTAAAGATACAGTATGTGGAGTTTTGGTAACGGAATTTCAAGGCAGAAGGCAATGTTTCGTAAACTTACAGAAGGCAATTACAGTTTTCTACAAATTAATAATTGATATGTTGGATTCATGTCTCCATCTCAACCAAAACTCGAGGTTAATGAAAAGGACTAAATCAAATCAAACTTTAAATGCCCTTTAAATCAAATCAACCTTTAAATGCCCTTTAAATCAAATCAACCTTTAAATGCCCTTTAAATCAAATCAACCTTTAAATGCCCTTTAAATCAAATCAACCTTTAAATGCCCTTTAAATCAAATCAACCTTTAAATGCCCTTTAAATCAAATCAACCTTTAAATGCCCTTTGAATCAAATCAACCTTTAAATGCCCTTTAAATCAAATCAACCTTTAAATGCCCTTTAAATCAAATCAACCTTTAAATGCCCTTTGAATCAAATCAACCTTTAAATGCCCTTTAAATCAAATCAACCTTTAAATGCCCTTTAAATCAAATCAACCTTTAAATGCCCTTTAAATAAAGTTTGATTTGATTTAGTCCTATTATTTAACTTCGTTTTTTTGGTTGAGATGGAGACGTGAATCCTTGAAACCCTAGTACCTAGGACCTTGTCTAGTTTTAGGTGAATCCTGGGTTGAATAGAAACAATAGCTGTTGATGACTCTGCAAATGCCATATAGGCCTAAATAGTCTCATTGATTTATATAAGATTCATAAAGTATGGTTACATTTCATTTGCTCTGTTAAACTTACTCTTTGATATGACTTCGATAGCAACAGTGAATCTATTTCATTTTTAAGAGGAGGATTCTCTGATAATTCTCACGATAGCACATTGACAAATATCTAAGAGAAGCAGGCCTGGTTCAGTTATAACCCTGGATGGTAGACCAAAGGAAAGCTGTAGATAGATACATTCTCAACCTACTGTTTTTTTTCTGATAGTGGCTATAACATTGAAGATCTGACATTGTTTCAAAGGTACAAATTCAACATATTTATACAAGGTTAGTTTATGTCGAAAATTGGTTACCGTGATGACATAATCCCGTGGTTGAAATGTCACCCTCAAACCAACAGTTCTCTCTCACGATTTTGCAAATCCAATGTATTTTTTAAATAGATTCTACATCAAAATACGTTGACAGATTATGTTGAAACCATGTTGATTCAACCAGTTTTTGCCCAGTGGGCAGTACCCTTGTGACATCTCTTCCGTTGTTGCCAGAGTTACCTCGACTCCTATGAAAAGGACACTACCTGTTAACACCACATCATAAGATTGCCTGCTGCAGTTGTTTGAGAGATGCCCAGTTTGCAGCCGAACATGCAGCTCGAGAAGACCAGCAAGGGGGCCCTCATCAGCATCATGCAGACATGCCCTCACTGTGAGCATTCATATGAATGGAACTGTCAATTTGCTCTCTCTAATTCTCTCTTTTTTTCTCTCTCTCGGAGGACCTGAGCTCTAGGACCATGCCCCAGGACTACCTGACATGATGACTCCTTGCTGTCCCCAGTCCATCTGACCGTGCTGCTGCTCCAGTTTCAACTGTTCTGCCTTATTATTATATGACCATGCTGGTCATTTATGAACATTTGAACATCTTGGCCATGTTCTGTTATAATCTCCACCCGGCACAGCCAGAAGAGGACTGGCCACCCCACATAGCCTGGTTCCTCTCTAGGTTTCTTCCTAGGTTTTGGCCTTTCTAGGGAGTTTTTCCTAGCCACCGTGCATCTACACCTGCATTGCTTGCTGTTTGGGGTTTTCGGCTGAGTTTCTGTATAGCACTTTGAGATATCAGCTGATGTACGAAGGGCTATATAAATAAATTTGATTTGATTTGATTTGGATTTGATTTGTATAAATATAGAAGGTAACCCACTTCATTACTTTGATATATTTGATAACCCAATTGTGAGAAATAATTGATGTAACCTGACATTATTTGTTGCTTCTTTTCTACTTCTTAGATGCATATAATGTCCAGGGCATAACGTGTGTGTGTGTGTGTGTGTGTGTGTGTGTGTGTGTGTGTGTGTGTGTGTGTGTGTGTGTGTGTGTGTGTGTGTGTGTGTGTGTGTGTGTGTGTGTGTGTGTGTGTGTGACCGACCGACCGACCGACCAGTGTCTTTGATGAGGGGCCAGGATCTGATTTACGCTGCTACGCCCATCAATGGGGCTCTGGCAAAGACCTCACCTCCAGCCTGAACTCTTGCCTTCTCACCAACGGTCATTGACGGGGAGAACAGAATTAGGTAGATTTAGTCTGACCTGTTCAAATTTCAACATAATATCATGTTGAATGTATCAGATATCACCTATTCTAACTGCCATTGCTAATAACAGTGACTATGTGTTGTGACAGCTGGCGGGGAAGTGGTGATTGAGGGGAGATATCTGTCAGTCTGTTGGCTCCACCCCCGGCCACTTATATGGACTTCCTGCCCCAACGAGGCAAGACTGGAACTCGTTAAGCCAGGGAGGGTTTGAGGATAAAAGGGGGAAGCAGCCTGCACAACAGGGCAGAGTAGGAGAGAACCAAGTGTGATATGAAGAGTGGGAGAAGAGAGCACACTAGCTATGAGTTTACATGTTGTGACCTGGACTGTTGGACTAACCCCCTTGTGTACCGGATTGGCTGAGAACCTGAGTGTGAGGACTACCCCTGGGAAAAGGAACGGACAAAGAGAATGAATTGTGGGCTGTGGTGATTAGTTCCCCCTTCTTTCCCTGTGTACAAAAATCCCTAAAAAAACTTCCCCTAAGCATTCTATTTGTGCTACTAGTGTATCTTTTGTTATTAAACTTGGTGATGTGGAAACGTGTATTGAGACAGCAGATGGAGACTTGCAAGATGATGTGATGAAGTCCAGACTGACAGACATCCTTGTTGCTGATGTCTCTGAATGGAGAGAGACCTGGCATTAACATTTTACTAGACACAACTTTTACTTACATTGTCTTTTTATTATTGAATGGTATCAGACAATATGGGGAGGGAGAAGCCCTGTTTGTTCTGCACCAAAATCAATTAACTCCTATTGTATACGGGGCACCACACAGGAAGGTATGACCCCTCTGACATGTTTGGCAATGTAGGTCCATTACCACCAGACAAAATGCCGAGAGGCACAGTATCTGTATCGGCTGGGAAGGACAGTGAAAGGTGCACATTGTTATATTAGCAGAACACTGATTCTATGCTTTTATGTGAAGGGTTTTCTTTTACATGGACCTACATTTAAAATATCTACATAAATTCAGCACTTGCATTCTCATATTACTCTGTAGGCTACTGACCTATTCAAAGCTTCCTCTGGCATCTCACCATAAATCTGCCTGTAGTTATTGAACTCAATCTGCAGGAATTGTTATGATTGCCTGGGGGGAAATGGCTGTGGGCAAGGTTCTGACAGATGGGTGTGTCTTGGTGGTGGCAAGGACACACACACATCAAACCACACTCCCAAGTCAACTCCCGTTAGGCTTCGGTCATAGACTGCAGCAATGCTGGAGGAGCAAGCCAAATAACTATATTATATAAGTGTGAAAAAGCACACTATTACTGGGCAGCAGTCACGGGTATTTCCACTACCACTTCTACTTGCATTTCAGTAGCATTTCTACTGTTACTATATAGGCTACTATCCCACTACTACAAAGACAATCACTACTTCTACAATGCACTAGCCTACATTTAACACTAACAATGGTTACTTCTTCCACTACCGTACAAATACTTTTGAACAGCAAGTCACACAATTTTTCTGTATAGCACCAACTCAACTTCCATTATACTTCTGTGTGATAGGTGGCAGTACCATTATTCTGTCAACTTTGCTTCCCAAACCCAAAAAATAAAACATTTTAACAGAAGAGAGTGACCAAGGTCAAGGAGCAGTGTTGCCACTGCGGTGGAGAACACGAGGCCTTGGAATGCCTGATCAGGGTGATAAAAATGGAGGACACCAGCAGCTCAGTCTGTCTCCTATGCGGAGGCAGTTAAAACGGTCTGAACGTCAGATGGTAGTAAATACTGGTAGAATTACACTGCAACATACACCGCAGCCTGCGTATCAACAGGACCCAGAAATTCTTCAGGTGAAGAAAGTGGATGGTTGCTTTCATAGCAATGGTGGTAAATGACACTGTGCACATTGAAAGGTTGATATCATTGTTTCTGAAGTTGAACTATTTCTGGGATTAAAAGACAGCTAACATCTGAGGAGCTACATGGAGTACTTGTTCGTGCGGTCGCACCCTTTCAGGCCTCAACCTGAGCGGGTTTTTTAGATTTCGAATGAGCTGGAATATATATATATTATTTATTTTACATTATTTTGTAGTTTTTGTGGATTCATGTAAATGTTCTCTTGCCAGTGGAATTTACTTGTCTTTTATGATTTTTTTTCACCCCCGTCCAGTTGGTGGTGATAATACACTTTTTAGCATGTAGTTCGCCCTAAACCCCAAAGAATAAGACATCATTACGTCACCGGGTGGAGAGCAACTTTGACTGCCAAGATGGCGGGGACAATGTTGAGGTCGCTTAGCAAACTTGGACGTCCTTCAACAAAATTGATTATAAATAGTAATTTGGTCAGCCCTGCTTGCACTGTCCTGCAAAACAGGTGAGATTATCATCGTTCGATAGGCGCAATTATAGTTTAACCGATCAATAATGTCCAAGTAGGTCGTTTAGGGATCAAAAACGGTCACATAACAGCTAGCATTAGCCAGCTAACAAAAGGCACTGCTCATCTACAACACCGACTTGTCGGTCACATACCTGACACGACACACATCACGCTTATGTTATGTCAGAAGGAACTGTTGTATAATTGCTGTAACATTAAAACAGCTGTTAGTTGGCAACCTTGCTAACGTTAGTAGCTAGGTTACTTGAATCGAATCAGGTGGATTTTGACAGCACTGCAGCACATCCGATTCATGGCCAGCGTTTCATCTTGCGAACAAGCAGAGTGACGTTAACTTTACCTAGCAATTTCTTGCAATTCAAATGCATGTTTCTTACTTTTGTCTGAAAAAACGTGTACAATGAGTGGAATGTTAGCACAAAATAGGTCTGGAATCCAGGCTAGCTAGACCCCTTATTGTAATTAACTAGGCTCAATAACAACACGTTTTACATAACGTGTAATGAGTGTTTACACAACCTGATGCCATTTACTGTATTGAGGTCAACGACACCGGTTGTACACCTCTCACACATTCATATGAACCACTTCAGGGTCAAACATAATGTGTTAGACAGTAACTTGGAACAGTTCATCCTACCCGATCCATTTGTGCCTTGACAAGTCACTATGGACCACTACCAACAGTTAGATAATGCTTGATATTGAGGCCTGCTTTATACACAAAAACATTTCATTTGGTGAATCTCTGTTTAATCCTACCGTTTTACTTGTGTGAAATGTGATTAGTGACCAAATCGTCAGTCTGTCTTGGCTGACCTAGAGCAGATTAATGCCCTACCCTGGACTCTAGTCTACTTATATTAGGAGTTTACTTGGTACATTTAGTCAAATAAGGGGTGATTATGTTTGTCCTGTTTCACACATGTACAAGTGTATAAGAGAGTGTGGTGTGAAATGTCTTTTTTTTTTTGCATATCCCACTCCCCCTGAGACAGCCTCAGAGTGGGGTCATGGCCAGGGATCATGTATTTTTTGTTATTGCTCTGAGAAAGCATTAGTTAACCTCACAAAACTGTGTAGGTCAAACCTAGACGTTTCACAATGTTGTAGTCCTGAACTGGCTCACCTGATTCAGGTAGCTTGAGGATTAGTTCAAAGACATGGAACAGCTGGGGTCCCCGAGGAGCAGTTTGAAACCACCTGGTTTAAACACTTGGTCAACAACATCCACACACTGCCATAGTACCATTGATGCATCATGGTTGCTTGTTATTCTCTCTTTCCAGGCAGAAACAGTGGCAGCCAGATGTGGAGTGGACGGAGCACTATGCTGGGGCGGTGATGTATCCCAGCGCCATCACTGAGAAATGGGTCCCCCCACCATGGAATGGTACGCCCCACTGTTGTGTACTGTCTTCATCTATAGGCCTACTAGTTATTAATGATGTGCATGAGTAATTGAGTACTCAAGCCATAGGCTTCTACAAGCAAGTGCCATAGTCAGCTTACTTCCTTTTTGATTGTGTTCCATGATAAAATGTAACCAGTTGATTTTACAGTTTCAACAAATATATCTTAAATGGCACTTGTTTTTTTATTGACTGAATATATGAGGCAACTTAGCAGTTAGGATGTGTTATCTGTAATGGTTATGATAAATTAGGCACTTTTTCTCACTGTTGGCATGTAGATGAATGCGCACATTTTTTTCCCACTGCCTTGTTCTAAAAATAGCTTTTTTTCATTCGAGTACTCAAAGGTCAAATCCCTAGTTGTTATTTAGGCCCAAGTCCAAAGTTGTGTATAATGATTGAAATCTGTTAGTTCCATATGTGGGAGTTGCATTTTATTGCATGCTACTCCATCGAACCTGATTGGCCACAACGTGGTTGTCAGTGGTTTCTAAACTCATTCTGTGACTTTGACTTTATTATAGATTTAGATTAATTCCACATCATACTCTGTGACGTTATCATATCCATTCTACATTCAGCTTTATCTAAACACTTATGCATGAATTCCGAACCAACTAGCCTGTCCAACCTCTTTCTTTTTTCTATGTTGAACCCTGAGAGACGAAATGCGTTGGTTTTTACTTTAAACAAGAATGTAGCTTTTCTTATCAACTTAAACTGCCAAATCTCCTCTCAATCACTCTCTCAGATAAGGATGCTCCTATGGAGAAGGAGGTGTCTAACCTGACCATTAACTTTGGGCCCCAGCACCCCGCAGCCCATGGCGTGCTGCGTCTGGTGCTGGAGCTCAGCGGGGAGTCAGTGAAGAAGTGTGATCCCCACGTGGGCCTGCTGCACCGCGGCACAGAAAAACTGATTGAGTACAAGACCTACCTGCAGGTACGTAGCACACCTAGAGACACTAAGGTATGTAAGAAGACAAAAATCCTGGCAGAATAGTTCAGCCGTCAGCTAGGATAACAAATTGCCTGAAAGTTACTAGCATAAGTGTCCTGACTAAGATGCTTGTAATGTACAAGCTCGTGTTTAGGCTCTTCTACAACGGGCATGTTTTTGTTTGATGAAATGCATTGACCAGTCTTCCCGTGTTTTGCTATAGGCGCTGCCTTACTTTGACAGGTTGGACTACGTGTCCATGATGTGTAACGAGCAGGCCTACTCTCTGGCCGTGGAGAAGCTGCTCAACATCCAGGCCCCACCCCGCGCACAGTGGATCAGAGGTAAGACTAGGTGCTACTAGACGACCTTGCCAGAAAGGACGAACTAACCAATACCTCAAACTGATGAGCAAACCAACTTGCATGAGCTTTTTTCCCCCCGAATTGTCAGTTCAGAGATAAAGGTACAGTTTGGGTTAACAAGTGAAATTTGAGATTAAGGTGGCACACCTCTCTCCTTTACCAGCACAACAGTAACAAGTGTGAGAATCATAACCTTCTTAGGTCATCTGGCCCCATTTACCCTTTCATACAAGGTCACTAGGGGGCAGTAGTTCGCTACATGGAGTTCAACAGTCAACATGGATATACAGTTGAAGTTTAGTCATTAAAATTCGTTTTTCAGCCACTCTACAAATGTCTTGTTAACAAACTATAGTTTTGGCAAGTCGGTTAGGACATCTACTTTGTGCATGACACAAGACATTTTCCAACAATTGTTTACAGACAGATTATTTCACTTATAATTCACTATCACAATTCTAGTGGGTCAGAAGTTTACATACACTAAGTTGACTGTGCCTTTAAACAGCTTGGAAAATCCCAGAAAATGATGTCATGGCTTTGGAAGCTTCTGATAGGCTAATTGACATTATTTGAGTCAATTGGAGGTGTACCTAGGGATGTATTTCAAGGCCTACCTTCAAACTCAGTGCCTCTTTGCTTGACATGGGAAAAACAAAAGAAATCAGCCAAGACCTCAGAAAAAAAAACTTGTAGATCTACGCAAGTCTGGTTCATCCTTGAGAGCAATTTCCAAATGCCTGAAGGTACCACGTCAATCTGTACAAACAATAGTACGCAAGTATAAACACCATGGGGCCACGCAGCCGTCATACCGCCCAGGAAGGAGACGCGTTCTGTCTCCTAGAGATTAACGTACTTTGGTGCGAAAAGTGCAAATCAATCCCAGAACAACAGCAAAGGACCTTGTGAAGATGCTGGAGGAAACAGGTACAAAAGTATCTATAGCCACAGTAAAACGAGTCCTATATTGACATAACCTGAAAGGCTGCTCAGCAAGGAAGAAGCCACTGCTCCAAAACCGCTGTTAAAAAAAAGCCAGACTGTGGTTTGCAGCTGCACATGGGGACAAAGATTGTACTTTTTGGAGAAATGTCCTCTGGTCTGATGAAACAAAAATAGAACTGTTTGGTCATAATGACCATCATTATGTTTGGAAGAAAAAGGGGGAGGTTTGCAAGCTGAAGAACACCATCCCAACCGTGAAGCACGGGGGTGGCAGCATCATGTTATGGGGGTGCTTTGCTGCAGGAGGGAATGGTGCACTTCACAAAATAGATGGCACCATGAGGAAGGAAAGTTGTGGATGTCTTGAGATGTTGCTTCAATATATCAGTCAGGAAGTTAAAGCTTGGTCGCAAATGGGTCTTCCAAATGGGGACAATGACCCAAAGCATACTTCCAAAGTTGTGGCAAAATGCCTTAAGGACAACAAAGTCAAGGTATTGGAGTCGCCATCACAAAGCCCTGACCTCAATTATATAAAAAAAATTGTGGGCAGAACTGAAAAGGCGTGTGCAAGTAAGGAGGCCTACAAACCTGACTCAGTTACATCAGCTCTGTCAGGAGGAATGGGCCAAAATTCACCCAATTTATTGTGGAAGGCTACCTGAAACGTTTGACCCAAGTTCAACAATTTAAAGACAATGCTACAAAATACTAATTGAGTATATGTAAACTTCTGACCCACTGGGAATGTGATGCTGAAATCATTATCTCTATTATTCTGGAATTTCACATTCTTAAATTGTGGTGATCCTAACTGACCTAAGACAGGACATTTTTACTCTGATTAAATTTCAGGAATTGTGAAATACTGAGTTTAAATGTATTTGGCCAAGGTATATATAAACTTCTGACTTCAACTGTACAGAGGAACTGGGGCCTGTTACACAATCTCCACACAGGCAGAAGATGGGCAACAGTGAGTAAGTAAGTATGACTTTTCAGGGTCTACTTCTGTTTTGCAGTTCTTTTCGGCGAGCTGACGCGCATCCTGAACCACATCATGGCCATCACCACCCACGCCCTGGACATCGGAGCCATGACCCCCTTCTTCTGGATGTTCGAGGAGAGAGAGAAGGTGAGAATGGAAACAGAATTTAGGATCTGGGGCCGTATCAAGCTTAACAGAATAGGAGTGATGATCTAGAATCAGGGTCCTGATCTTCCTTCCTTTTGCTGAAGTAGCAATTTTTGGAAGTCCTTTTTCTTATTGGTATATTAACTAATTGAATGTCACCAGGCAGGCCAAAACTCCATCTCGCCCAAACAGGACGAAATTTCAGACAGTCTTTTCAATCGTCTCTTACACTAAAAGTGTATTATCATAATTTTCACCATTTCCCAGTATTATTCCAACCTCGGTATGTAAAACACTGGAAAACCATGTTTTAGCACTGGACCTTTTCATGGTGTGTTGTCGTGTCTCTATCCTTCTCCTAGATGTTTGAGTTCTATGAGCGTGTCTCAGGGGCCAGGATGCATGCGGCCTACGTCAGACCTGGAGGAGTACACCAGGTGAGGGCTGCCTGGGAACTTAGTCTTATGGGGTTTCTCCTGGGTAGCGTTTCCCCTAGGTTCAGATCTAGGATCAGCATCCTCTCCCCAATCCTAACCTTCACCATTAGAAGGGGGGGATCGCTAAACTGACCCAAGATCAACGTCTAGGGGCAACTTCACCCTACAGCTATGTATGCGATGGAATGGTCGCTATAAAGATTGTGTTATCTGCTTGTCCCAGGACATGCCACTGGGACTAATGGATGATATCTATGAGTGGTGCAAGAACTTCTCCATCAGAATAGACGAGGTGGAGGAGATGTTGACCAACAACCGTATCTGGAAGAACCGCACCGTGGACATCGGGGTTGTGTCTGCAGAGGACGCACTCAACTATGGCTTCAGGTGAGACGCACTCACTCACACACACTCCCTCTCAAACTGTTGTGAAGCTAATGAAAGATGTAAATCACCCCCTCTGCTTGTCTGTCAGTGGTGTGATGCTGAGGGGTTCAGGCATCAAGTGGGACCTGAGGAAGTCTCAGCCCTACGACAAGTATGACGAGGTGGAGTTTGACGTCCCCATCGGCAGCAAGGGAGACTGCTACGACAGGTGAGAAGGACGCCTACTGTCCTCTGTCTGCCTCTCTCTCTCTTTTTTACTTAGTATTGCGTTTGTGTTATTTGTTATTGATTGTTTTTGATTGAATCCTGTTTTGGAGTTGTTGTTGGCTGGTCTAGTGTTTGTGCTGCCACACACAGACCACATGCCCCCCCCCATCTACTTATCTAAATTCTAAAATACCTTCACAATAAGCATGTTTACATCTTGTTTCCCCTCCCTCCTTCCTCTCCTCTTTGTCCTTGGTGTTGGTCAGGTACCTGTGCAGGGTGGAGGAGATGAGGCAGAGTCTCAGGATCATGATCGAGGCCCTCAACAAGATGCCAGCGGGAGAGATCAAAGTGGACGATGCCAAGGTGGCCCCGCCCAAGAGATCTGAGATGAAGGTGAGAGAATGACTCAATGTTTTTTTTTTTTTAGATCATTGAGGACAGCGGGGTGTACGTTTTTAGCCCTAGCGCTAAACGCACCGGATTCAACTAATCAAATGGCTTGATGAGTTAATTAGTTGAATCATGTGTCCGAGTGCACCTTTTTTAGGTGCTCGGGACCAGGAAACACTGATTCAGGGCATTTAGATCATCCTTAATTTTTTCCTGCCTTACCCTGTAGTTAAACACAAGCCCTTGTTGCGGTGGAGTGTTTCACATCGAGTCTAAATAAGCATCAACATCAGTTGTAATGGTGGTTAATGTTCCCATGTTAGATGTCCATGGAGTCTCTGATCCATCACTTTAAGCTGTACACAGAGGGTTACCAGGTGCCTCCCGGATCCACATACACAGCTGTAGAAGCACCCAAGGTAAGCCCTCCCCTTTCCTCAGACCTACATGGATAGAAGGGCTTTGAGCCTCTTTTTTTAAAAATTGAACCTCAAATACTTTGAGGATATTCTATATGTGCAATTTACTGCTTGTAATGGTGAGATTTTCCTCCAACTGATCTATTTTGTAGGTCATAGGAGGCCTTTAGATATAACACAATTCCAAAACATTTATTACATTGATTTGACAGAGATATTCTGTAAATGTGCCAGATTTAGCTAGCTGGTTAATTTGAATCTGTAGTCACATTGATGGCCCTGAACAAACTTTATTTGACTCTATGCAAACTGGTAACCACATATCCTGAGGCTGCATTCATTGTAGCTGGGGATTTTAACAAGGCTAATCTGAAAACAAGACTGTAAATTCTATCAGCATATCGATTGTGCTACCAGAGCTGGTAAAACCCTGGATCATTGTTATTCTAACTTCCACGGCACATATAAGGCCCTCCCCCGCCCTCCTTTCGGAAAAGCTGACCACGACTCCATTTTGTTGCTTCCAGCCTACAGACAGAAACTAAAACAGGAAGCTCCCGCGCTCAGGTCTGTTCAACGCTGGTCCGACCAATCTGATTCCACGCTTCAAGACCGCTTCGATCACGTGGATTGGGATATGTTTCGCATTGCGTCCAACAACATTGACGAATACGCTGATTCTGTGAGCGAGTTCATTAGAAAGTGCATTGGCGATGTCGTACCCATAGCAACTATTAAAACATTCCCAAACCAGAAACCGTGGATTGATGGCAGCATTCGCACGAAACTGAAAGCGCGAACCACTGCTTTTAACCAGGGCAAGGTGACCGGAAACATGACTGAATACAAACAGTGTAGCTTTTCGCTCCGCAAGGCAATAAAACAAGCTAAGCGTCAGTATAGAGGCAAAGTAGAGTCGCAATTCAACGGCTCAGACACGAGGTATGTGGCAAGGTCTACAGTCAATCACGGATTACAAAAAGAAAACCAGCCCCGTTGCGGACTAGGATGCCTTGCTCCCAGACAGACTAAATAACTTCTTTGCTCGCTTTGAGGACAATACAGTGCCACTGACATGGCCCACTACCAAAATCTGCGGACTCTCCTTCACTGCAGCCGGCGTAAAACATTTAAACGTGTTAACCCTCGCAAGGCTGCAGGCCCAGACGGCATCCCCAGCCGCATCCTCAGAGCATGCGCAGACCAGCTGGCTGGTGTGTTGACGGACATATTCAATCAATCCTTATCCCAGTCTGCTGTCCCCTCATGCTTCAAGAGGGCCACCATTGTCCTGTTCCCAATAAAGCTAAGGTAACTGAGCTAAACGACTACCACCCCGTAGCACTCGCTTCCGTCATCATGAAGTGCTTTGAAAGACTAGTCAAGGACCATATCACCTCCACCCTACCTGGCAGCCTAGACCCACTCCAATTTGCTTACTGCCCCAATAGGTCCACAGACTACGCAATCGCAACCACACTGCACGCTGCCCTAACCCATCTGGACAAGAGGAATACCTACGTGAGAATGCTGTTCATCGACTACAGCTCAGCATTTAACACCATATTACCCTCAACTCATCATCAAGCTCGAGACCCTGGGTCTCGACCCCGCCCTGTGCAACTCGGTACTGGACTTCCTGAAGGGCCGCCCCCAGGTGGTGAGGGTAGGTAAAAACATCTCCACCCCGCTGATCCTCAACACTGGGGCCCCACAAGGGTACATTCTGAGCCCTCTCCTGTACTCCCTGTTCACCCACGACTGCGTGGCCATGCACACCTCCAACTCAATCATCAAGTTTGCGGATGACACTACAGTGGTAGGCTTGATTACCAACAACGACGAGACAGCCTACAGGGAGGAGGTGAGGGCCTTCGGAGTGTGGTGTCAGGAAAATAACCTTGCACTCAACGTCAACAAAACAAAGGAGATGATCGTGGACTTCAGGAAACAGCAGAGGAAGCACCCCCCTATCCACATCGACGGGACAGTAGTGGAGAGGGTAGTAAGTTTTAAGTTCCTCGGCGTACACGTCACGGACAAACTGAATTGGTCTACCCACACAGACAGCGTTGTGAAGAAGGCGGAGCAGCCCCTCTTCAACCTCAGGAGGCTGAAGAAATTCATCTTGTCACCAAAAGCACTCAAACTTTTACAGATGCACAATCGAGAGCATCCTGTCGGGCTGTATCACCGCCTGGTACGGCAACTGCTCCGCCCACAACCGTAAGGCTTCCAGAGGGTAGTGAGGTCTGCACAACGCATCACCGGGGGCAAACTACCTGCCCTCCAGGACACCTACACCACCCGATGTCACAGGAAGGCCATAAAGATCATCAAGGACAACAACCACCCGAGCCACTGGCTGTTCACTCCGCTATCATCCAGAAGGCGAGGTCAGTACAGGTGCATCAAAGCAGGGACCGAGAGACTGAAAAACAGCTTCTATCTCAAGGCCATCAGACTGTTAAACAGCCACCACTAACATTGAGTGGCTGCTGCCAACATACTGACTCAACTCCAGCCACTTTAATATTGGAAATTGATGTAAAAAATGTATCACTAGCCACTTTAAACAATGCCACTTAATATGTTTACATACCCTACATTACTCATCTCATATGTATATACTGTACTCTATACCATCTACTGCATCTTGCCTATGCCGTTCTGTACCATCACTCATTCATATATCTTTATGTACATATTCTTTATCCCCTTACACCTGTGTGTATAAGGTAGCAGTTGTGGAATTGTTAGGTTAGATTACTCGTTGGTTACTACTGCATTGTCGGAACTAGAAGCACAAGCATTTCGCTACACTCTCATTAACATCTGCTAACCATGTGTATGTGACAAATACAATTCGATTATATAGGTAGATTAAAGGTGCTGCTGTTGTGTAATGTGATCTCCTCTCCTGTCTCTTCCAGGGAGAGTTTGGTGTGAATGTGTTGGGTAGAATTATTAATGTGTAATATTGTGTTATTTTGCAGGGAGAGTTTGGTGTGTATCTGGTATCTGACGGCTCCAGCAGGCCCTACCGCTGCAAAATCAAAGCTCCAGGATTCGCTCACTTGGTACGGGGAGCTCATACTACCACAACACAGACAGAATTCACACCCTGAATTATTAAATACAGTTATTATAAATTATTCAATGTGTAAAACAGCTTTTTCCTCAAGGCTACTTATAATTCATTAAGGACATTTATAAACCAGTATAATAGCGTTTGTAAAAGAAAACAAACCCAACCCTGCCTTGCCCTCTCTGTCTGTGTTGTAACATGTTTGTTCTTGGGACATTAACACACCAGAACGTCCCACACTGTTTTGGTTTCTGTATCAAATCACTTTAAATAAAGTGCATTGCACAAACGTGTCGCAACACAGATTTTATAAGAAAAAATCTGTATGATGCTTCTTTCGGTTTATAGTTGGATTGGAGTTGGTTGGTTTGGAGTTGATTGATGGTTTTGATGTTTTTTTCCCCCCAGGCTGCCCTGGATATGATGGCTAAAGGACACATGCTGGCTGACGTAGTGGCCATTATTGGTAAGAAATGTTTCTACTGGGTCATATTCAGTAGGACACACTGTAGCAAAATGTTTTGTGACGGTTAACAAAAATCTGTCTTCTAATTGTATTAGTACCTCTGTTTCACAAAATATTCTCCCTGCTGAACACGACCCTTATGTTATCAGTCAACCATTGATATCAGAATCCTTAGCAATGCAATTCAGGTACACTGAACAAAAATATAAACGCAACATTTTCAAAGGTTTTACAAAGGAGTTACAGTTCATAAGGAAGTCAGTTAATTTTAAATATATTTGTTAGGTGCTAATCTATGGATTTCACATGACTGGGAATACAGATGGACATGTTGATCACGGATACCTTAAAAAAAAAAATATATATATATATATATATATATATATATATATGAGCGTGGATCAGAAGACCAGTCAGTATCTGGTTTGATCACAATTTGCCTCATCTCCTTAACGTTGAGTTGATCAGGCTGTTGATTGTGGCCTGTGGAATGTTGGCTCACTCTTCAATGGTTGTGCAAAGTCGCTGGATATTGACGAGAACTTTAACAAGTTGTCCTGGGCTGGCGTGGTTAGATGTGGTTTGTACATATAGAACATTTCTGGGATATTTTATTTCAGCTCATGAAACATGGGACCAACACTTTACATGTTGCATTTATATTTTTGTTCAGTGTAGTTCCTGTTCAATATATGGCTGATTTTTTTAAATATATTTTTTTATTTAATCTTCTTGTGACAGGCACCCAGGACATTGTGTTTGGTGAAGTTGACCGTTAAGTTAAAACACCTGACTGTTGAAAGATGACACCCATGGTTCCACTCTGAAGAGGATTTCTCAGCGCTGTCTTTACTACCTTGTTTGTCTCTCATTCACTGTACTGGGATTTTGACAGATGGGCCAACTCGTAATCATTGACGTATAATGCTGTAAACCTAATAAATATTTTATCTCTGATCGGTCAAATAGTGTCATTTCACTCAGTATCTTTTGTAGTTAAGAAACATACAGTACGAACTTCAGGGAAGTCATAGCTCAATGTTATTTCCGTTTTCAAAACACCATGTTGCACAACCAACATGTGGTAAAGATAGAGTAAGTCGATAGAACCCGAAGCATTCTAGGCCTTTCAGTCTGTCCTACCTCCAACGCTGTGTGCAGGCCCACAGACAGGGGAGTGGTCTGATCATAGAAAATGGACTGAGCTCGACCACAACTTCCCCCTGCTGCTCTACCCTGGCTTTCTTTGTAACACTGCGTCATCACCACACATAACCAACGGACTCGTCAGCCCTGCTCAACCGATGTGCTGGTTACTGACTGAGCAGTCTGACGTCCGGTAAAAAGAGCTTGTTGCCGCTGCCTACTGTTGTGGTGTGTCCTCTTGTTGCTGTGACAATGGGAGGCAGATTCCAGGTTCTTTCAGCTCTTCCTCTGTGGCTGAGCTTTGGCAGTGCTGGTGAGTCTGGAGTTTGATAAGTATAAACCTCTTGATGTTTGGTTGTTGACCTGTGCTATGAAAGTGTTATTTTTTTGTGGGATTAACATGAGTTAAACTTTTTGATTAGTATAACTCCCAACTAAATTTGGTCTTTGGAAATATTTTAAAGTCAAGTAAATTATAAAGTATCATGGTGAGTCCCATTGTTGACATCAGGGCTCATGTCCACAAAGCATTTCAGAGTAGTGCTGATCTAGGATCTGACCATATAATCTTATTCATTGTGATCTACAAGGCAAAACGGATCTTAGATCAGCACTCCTACGCTGAGATGTTTTAACGGGCCCAGATCTCAGGGAGTCCAGCAATTAACATAGTTTGAGTTACAAATGCCGATATATCACGTTCAAATCTTTTTACTGAAGACTGACAAGTCCGTCAGTGAAAATATTTGAATGTGATGTACTGGTATTTGGAACTCGTCATATGAATAATCAACTATTTTGTTGATAGAAACCCTGTAGCGACACGTTGACAATAATTGTTGAAGTGGGCATCATAATTTCTCCTTCCTGAAAGAATGAAGTAAATCATAGCTTTTCCTGTCTGTAAATGGTTTTGCTCATGACTGTTTTAACTTGGTTTTAGAAATAGATTTTTCAGTATAACCAAACGGAGTTTGGCGCAAAAAATATATTGTATATTGGTGTAGTGTAGGTGATTCTGACATTCTCAATATAGAGGGCAAAACGATGTCAGTGGTAATTGGTATGATGAACTATTGGTGTGATGGACCGTGTGTAACAACAAAAAAAAAAAGGGGGATAGGGCTCAATTATTGTTTTGGAGCCCTTTCTGTGACCGCAGAAGCAAAGCAGTGGCCACATTGGTCCTCTAACATTAGATACTGAAGAAAGTGATGGCATTACTTTTTCACGGCACTGTATGCACTGACGAAACGTCCGCACCATCTGCATGGTCCACACACACACACGTACACAGAAGCTTACACTATGTCTAAGCATCAGTGTAGGTGTACTGCACCTATATGCATGCATATACAGTACACATTTCAGTGTTCTCCATAGTGTTTTCTTGCACATAGCGTTCTCTATTTAAATCGACAGATGTTTGAGGTTCACAGATATGAGGTAGGGAAACCAAAAGAGATCATAGATAAATCAACCACATCACCCTAGTCCCGCCTCACACTTGCACACACACACACACACACACCAAACTGATAAAGATAAAATAATCACATTTTCAATTTGAAAACTGAGAGACACTCAATTTGAAGATATGCCTATTTGTCAGAACAGAATGATATTAACCAAGATCATTTTTGACATGTTGTGGATAGGAGTGGGTAGGTACTGTACCAGCCAAACAGGTAAGGAAAGATGACTGAGATCTGCGCGACAGACCGATTTACTGGTGGTCACTTGCGATAACTGATAGTCTGGTTGTTTTACCTACCTTAGTTACATGCACTGTAAGTCGCTCTGGATAAGAGCATCTGCTAAATGACTAAATTGGTGGTCAAACCTCAGAGGACCATCCTGTAAATAGCAGTTCTTCTCCTCTGTCCTCAGCGGCCTTGGTTGAGCCTCAGATCTGCTACATCCTGGATGCCATCTTGTTTCTGTACGGTATCATCCTTACCGTGCTATACTGCAGGATCAAGGTACAGCTGCCTTCTACACTCTAGAAATAGTTTTATACCCTTTCCCCAGATACTGTATATGCCTCATCACAATTATATTGTGGAGATCTACAGACAGTTCATTGGACTTCATTGTATAGTTTATGATCTGACATGCACTGTCAACTGTAGGACCTTATGTAGACAGGTGTTTCTTTCTGAATCATGTCCAAACAGTTGAATTGGCCAAAAGTGGACTCCAATCAAGTTGTAGTGATACCTCAAGGATGATCAAAGGAAATTGGATACACCTGAGCTCCATTTGGAGTGTCATAGCAAAGGAGTGTGAATACTTATGTAAATGAGATTTCTGTATTTCATTTTCCATAAATTAGCTAAACAATTCTAAACAAGGTTTCACTGTCATTACGAGGTATTGTGTGTACAGTAGATGGGTGAGAGAGAAATCTATTGATTCCATTTTGAATTCAGGCTGTAACAACAAAATGTGGAATAAGTCCAACGGTATGAATACCTTCTGAAGGCACTGTAGATCTGAAAGACGTGGATAGGTATAAACACTGATCTAAAAAACAATGTTCTCTGCAGTATGACTATGGGTATATAAACTATGGTAGTAGCTCCACCTTGTCCTCTGGAAGGTTAGGTGAAATTTTCACCATATTGCTTATACTTATCCAACCCATCCAATCGTTTCAGATCTGCACAAATGCCTAGAACAGCTTGGGGTTGATTCAGTTTCATCTGTCTGTCTGTCTTACCTCTATCTTTCAACACTCAGTATTTCTCACAGATGGCTCCGGTGACTGGGACAGCAAAACCAGTGGTGAGAAAGCCACAGTAACATGATCTACACTGTTAAACCCTATTAAACAAGCCCTTATGGCACCCAGATATATGAAAACGAGCCCCTGCAGTTGGCCGGGGATCAAATCAATGTAATGTGAGATATGCTCCAAACCATTTTCTAGTCCTGTACAACGCAGACAAACACAACTACAGCTTTACAGTCGGTTGGGGGCAGGAAGGGATTTCCTGACAAACATTAAACCTAATAGCTTATTTTTCACACACTTTCTACACAAAAAAAAAAATCCTCAGTGTTTGTGTTTTGTAATGGTGTTTCTCTTTCACTCTGACACAGAATGCAGAGGAGAGCATCTATACGGTGAGTTGGTGATGGTGATCTTAGTTGATGTGTGGAATTTCAATTGTAGGTCCTTGCTTAATTATATTTTTTCTCGCTCTCTCTCTATCTCTCTCTCAAATATCTCAGGGATTGACTCCTCATTCTGCAGACACCTACCAGACCATCGGTCAGAAGAAAGGATTGCACTAGTCGAGGATGAGTTGAAGAAAGAGAACGTTTGACTCTTTCCATTTGTTAAATCACTTTTGTCTTTCCAGGCATTTCCATTGCATCTTATGTATTTTATTTAACAGCTTTTGAGCGAAAATTTAACGTTTTTTATTTTTTTAAATTTGCAATTCATATGTGAAAGCCTCCTTTGTATGTTGTGGCTTGTGTCTCGAAAGAGAGAGAAACGTGAGAAGAGCAAAAGAGGGAAGAAGTTGAGCAGTGGGTAAAAATGTATTTACGATTGGTTTGACAGTAGCTAGGTTTGCCTCCAATTTTCGACAGATTTTCATGTAAATATGATAAAATCTGCATAAAATAATATGCGCATTTTCCCACCAGATATGTTTGACTGACTTTATGAGGATACAATCCTGTGCGTGACGACGTAGTGCACGTAAAAATATATTTTACGGTTAAATTCACATGTACCGAATGAAAAATACAATTTCTATCGCATTTTCAACTCTGCTGATAATTAGTCACAAAAACTGTTGCATTGAATAGCAAATGTACCCGAGTTGGTCTTGGCACATGCGCTCTAGCCAACACCTAGCAGATACAGTGCGGGTAGGCTACTTATTATGAGATTATTATGAATAAGAGCGATATTATTTGTATTGGTCAAACCTAATCATCGTTCGTTATCTCAATAAGACCCTCGATGTTAATTGTATAGGAGCAAGCAAGCCAACACCTTGTACATTCACCACCCTGTGAAGTTCATAATGTATTTAATCTGTAGCCAAATAAACTGCATGCTTTCCCGAGACGTAGTGGGAGAACCACACAACATATAATTTCATGACCCCCAAATTTACTTCGATATGATGGTTATTATATCAATATTTGCGCAGAAAACGTTTCCACCGCCATTTCTCACCGACATAAAAGTATCCCACCATGTCGAACGAACAAACTGTCTTGTCAGTATAAGATTGTACAGGTGTTGTGTCAAAAATCTCCCCCTGCCAGAACCCCCCCCCCCCCCCCCCTTCTAATTTCCTTAATTTTGTGGCTAGAGTCAAATACTTTCTGTGGCACACATCAGAGTCAAATACTTTCTATAGAACAAACTTCACGTCAGGCAACTGAAATGAATAATCAATGTATGGCTGAATTATTATCCTTGCACTTTCAAAAATACTATTCGAATGAGACATGGGAGAGATGACGAATTTTGGCAAAGATATGTATTTATTAACTAATACAAATCAGTAGCGGATTTAGGAACGGGCGGCATCTTGCAGGGGGCGCGGGCGCTGAAGGGGGGTTCTCCCAGGGCGCCATACAAGCTAGAACCGCCATATACACTTGAAACAAATAGCCAAACCGAAAACTGAGTGAAGAGCTGAAATCTCAACTAGCAAGCAAGGCGCAGCAATGACGAACGCGATTCCGGCACAACACCGGCATTTCGTGTTTCCATAGCTAGGTCGTGACTTTTTTCATGCGTCAGGTAATTCATCTGCATTAAATGGTTGGATGTTTAACTTGTTTGTGCAGCCTATGTCTTCTTTGTATGATACTTATACTGAGTTTTTTTAGATCCAGCTCGAGAATGATGTTTTTCGTCTCATATACGTCTCCTATATATATATATATATTTTTTTTTTAACCTTTATTTAACTAGACAAGTCAGTTAAGAACATATTCTTATTTTCAATGACAACCCACTGTTCACAGGCCAACTGCCTGTTCAGGGGCAGAACGACAGATTTGAACTTGCAACCTTTACTAGTCCAACGCTCTAACCACTAGGCTACCCTGCCGCCCCATATAGCTTCATTCACCGTTTTATCAAATCATGTACAGTTTTTAACTATTGATATTGGTGTTCTGGGTCTATTGTTGGAATTTTCAAAGTTTCTATGGTGCTTTTTATAATACATTCTGATAAAATATCAAACTGGTCTGTGGTAGGTTATTTTGATATTTTCTTTCACACAGTTGATGCATCTAGCTCACGCTATTTCAGAGGCTGATTTCCGTTACACCGAAGCCATGGCAACTGATCCTGGCCCCGGCCACACACTGTCCGACTCACATCCTCTTTGTGGCCACTGCAAAGTTTCTGTCATGTGTGTGCGCGCGGTCTACCGCCCTAGGTGAGACAAATGTATTTTCCAATACCCCTGCGAAACTAGAACAGTCACAAGCAAAATAACATTGAAAGTAAGTCTAAAATATGTATTTTTCCAGACTTTGAAGTTAGGTTAATTTTAGGTTCCTTGTGAAAGTTGAACATATGTATTTTCCGGACGTTTAAAATACGTATTTTCTGGATGTTGAAATCAGGTTCATTTTCGGTACTGAAAAAAACATGAAAAGACATCTTAATGAAGAGTAAAGTAGGGTACAATGCAGTACATTATACTGTACTGAACTATACTTTTCTTTACTGTACTCTGCTGTCATCTACTGTGCTGTCCAAACTTGTGAAACAGATGTCGATGATTGATTCAGATTTGTCCCGGTTCATGGATGTTGAAATCAAGGCCGTTCTGGAATTGAAGGATACAAAACTTGAAACTACTGATTATCATAACAATTTAGCCCACTGGGTGAAACTCCTAGACAGCAGTTGTGAGGAGCCTGATTTTCCATTCCATACTGTCATTTTTTTACCTGTCTTTTTTAAAAAGGATATCACGTTTGTTCATTTGCCATATTCACATCAACGCGCATTTTTTTAATGCCATTTAGGTTAGGCTGTTTGATCAAAGAAACGTGCATATTGTCAAACGTGTCTCGTGACATTGTCAAATTTTCACATCCACTCCAGTCTGTAAGCTACAGAAAATGCCATATACTCTTTCTAACGTAGGCTATATGGTACATGGTTTATGTTAGACCATTTTTTTTAAACCGAAAGTTGGTTGAGCGCCACAGCTGGTCACCTCCAACAGCAACCTGGAGAGGCGCGCTCGGCTTGGACAAGCAAAATATTTACAAGTGGGCACTGCTTATCACGGGCGGCATCAGCGCTCACCTAAATAGCTCACATGCCACTGGGTAAGAGACATTTAAACTATTTGGGGGCAGAATTATGCAAGGCATTATCTGTTGTTGGAGGTACGCCTTGGTCAGTTTAGCTCGGAAAATGCCGCCATCGTCAATCTGCAGTTATATGCGGTCGCTTGACCAGAGCCTCTTGACAACGCTTCGCTCCAATGCTTAGCTTCGTTGGAAATTTGCAGAGCTCAACGTTTTCTCCAGCTCAGTTAGCAGGGTTCTCGCTGCTCACCTTAATTGAGAGCACATTGACTGCCTGCGTCACTGCTTGCTAAGGAAACCGCTTGGAATCTGACCATAAGGTGCTACAGAGGGTAAGTGCATATGGACCAGCTCCATGCAACCCAGGACCTCTTGTTTTAAATATACTTAAGTATCAAAAGTTAATGGAATTGCTAAAATGAAAAGCACCATAAATGTTTTATTGAGGATAGCCAGGGGCACACTACAACACTCAGACATAATTTACGAACAAAGCATTTGTGTTTAGTGAGTCTGCCAGATCAGGGGCAGTAAGGAAGACCAGGGATGTTCTCCTGATAAGTGTGTAAATTGGATAATTGTCCCTGTCAACAGGTAACTAGTACTTTGGGTGTCAGGGAAAATGTATTGAGTAAAAAGTACATTATTTTCTTTAGGAATGTAGTGAAGTAAAAGTTGGCAAAAATACTAAAGTACAGATACTCCAAAAAACAACTTAACTTTACATCACTGTGCACCGCAAGCAGTACAGGAGCGCCAAGTCTGGGACCAAAAGGCTCCTGAACAGCTTCAAGCCATAAGGCTGTTGAACAGTTAAATGGCTACCTGGACTATTTGCATTGACCCCCTTTTTTATGCACTGACCCTCTTGCAGCAGCTCTATGCACACACACACACACGCTCACACACACACACGCTCACACACACACACACACACACACACACTCATACACTCACGCTCACACACACACATACACGCTCACACAGACACATACACGCTCACACACACACACACTCTCACACACATACACGCTCACACACACGCAACACACACACATACACGCTCACACACACACGCTCACACACACACACACACGCTCACACACACACATACACGCTCACACACACACAAGCTCACACACACACAAACGCTCACACACACACATACATGCTCACACACACACATACACGCTCACACACACACACGCTCTCACACACACACACACACACACGCTCACACACACACACACATACACGCTCACACACACACACACACGCTCACACACACACATACACGCTCACACACACACATGCTCACACACACACACACACACACACGCTCACACACACACAATACACGCTCACACACACACACTCGCACATAGGCACATAGACACATTTTCACAATCTTCACATATGCTGCTACTCTGTTTATTATCTATCCTGATTGCCTAGTTACTTTTACCCCTACCTACATGTACGTATTATCTCAACTACCTTGTACTCCTTCACATTGACTCTGTACTGGTACTCCTCCTCCTCGTTATTGTAATTTTATGGTTACCTTTTCCTTTAAAAACATTTTTTTGCAAATGTTTCATACCTTTTGACATTGTTGGGAAAGGGCTCGTAAAGTAAGCATTTCCCGGAAAAGTCTACACCTGTTGGAGGAGTTAAGATGGAGCGTTACCTTATTAAAATACAAAAGCGGTAGTCGTGTCACAGCTCTCTTTCCATTTCCCCTGAAAACCGGAACATCCGGTTGTTGGCCTGAGGATTCGGCAGAGGCTAAGGGCTAAGCCAGCATTTCCTAAACTCGTTCCCGGGGACCCCAAAGGGTGCACATTTAGTTTTTTTGCCCAAGCACTACACAGCTAATTCAAATAATCAAAGCTTGATGACTAGTTCATTATTTGAATCAGCTGTGTAGTGCTATGGCAAAAACCAAAAAGTGCGTGGTCCCCAGGACCCGGTTTGGGAAACGCTGGGCTAAGCCTAACGCAATGTCTGATGTAGTTGACATGTAATGCTGAGTGTATACCACAGGATGGCGACGATGCTGTAACAGCTACATGACCACTGTCAATGGAAAGGAGGAAACGGTGAAGAGGGAGTATGTAAAGGGTAGTCCATTTACCCTACTGAAAATGCCTGAGGGCTCCTAACTGTTTTAGAGGTTGACATCCTTCTTGAACCCTTTCAGTAGAGATGTCATTCTGCCGGAGCTAAAATGGGAAACATTTCCCTTACCTTTCAACTCTTTTTCATCCACAGCTCCTGAAATTACCCCACTTATGTAGATGTCAAGCAATGAAACTATTAATTTTTTTCTGGTGCCTAAAGGGATAGATGGAGATCATGGTATATTGTAGATAGGATACACCTAGATCATGGTATATTGTAGATAGGATACACCTAGATCATGGTATATTGTAGATAGGATACACCTAGATCATGGTATATTGTAGATAGGATACACCTAGATCATGGTATATTGTAGATAGGATACACCTAGATCATGGTATATTGTAGATAGGATACACCTAGATCATGGTATATTGTAGATAGGATACACCTAGATCATGGTATATTGTAGATAGGATACAGCTATCTTGGAAGTTTTCTTCTTCTCCATGTACAGGTATGAAAAGAACAGTTTGTTGCTTTAACTAAACTGGAAAGGTGACTTCCCAGGTGTGTGTGTGTGTCAGAGAGAGAGAGAGCGCTTGCAACAGGTGTATCCAAGAAAACAGGTAGGCTGAACCACTCCTACTTTTGTGAAGTCAGAATATGGTATGAAAGAAACAACATACGCTGTTTATTTCATTAGCCGTCAATTATTATTTTGCCAAAACGCAAAAAGGAATGGGCAACAAGTTTCGCACAGAGGGAGAGCAACTTTCCAAAGGATTTATTGGAGTAAGATGGACCAACCGCAGCATACAACATATTATTGAATTATAAACGTTGGTTATACCTAAGATCTATACTGCTTTTACACTTCTTTACACTTGTCTTCAATTTGGAATTGGATGAAAGAAAGTTGACTGTCTGAGGAGGAGTGGGACTTCTTGGACCAATGTCCTGACTGATTCCAGCATTGTAATAGACCACACACCTTTAGCCGTATTCAGGACTATCAAGGAGCAGTCGGGCGGACCACTCCACCGAACCGGGGAGAATGACATCACTCCTGGGCGGACTGACACCGCTGCTGTGGATCCTTGGGAGTTTCAGTAAGTCATTTATTAATGGTTTAATGTTTAGACCATGAGGAAGAGTAACACTGCAATAGGACTAAGTAAGGCAATATAATTTGCTAAGAAAGTTTCACATAATAATGACAAATATATTGAAAGTTAACTAAAGCTCTGCGTTTTTATTTTGGTTTACCTGTTGTCCGATTTATTTGAGTAATTTACCTACCAAGTAGTTTTTTAAATGTAATTCTAAAAGTAGGCTACTGCCAACTTTGGCTCTTGTCCAGCTTCTTGGGTTCGTCTTTTCTGGATTAGATGAACAACACTTGAGGAGTTGTCTGATATTTCTGGAAAAACAGGTTACGGTTAATCAATTTCCCTCCCTCATGTTTACTATTCAGTCTGACTCCTTTCCTTTTCTCTCTATCTCTCCCCCCCCCCCCACGCACATGCACACACACACACACACACACACAAGTATGTCTGTATGGGGATCAGAGAAGGATTGCAGCCGGCGTCTATCGTTCTCTACTGTATTTATAGATGCTGATGTATAATGACTGTTATGCATTAAGAATACAGAGACATTGTTTGTGTGAGGCTGAGACATAGAGGCTGACTGTGTGTGTGTGTGTGTGTGTGTGTGTGTGTGTGTGTGTCCCCAATGTGACAATGTGTATCTATTCATGCACAGAGAGGATGAGAGGCAGTCAGATGGCAATCAGGACTTCATTCCTTGAGGATCAACAATGTTGTGACTTGGCAGAACAGTGTGACATTATAGATGATGTAGCATTACTGGTTATGTCTACATCAAATAGGTTAGTGAGTTTACAGTTCTACCTGAAAACCCACAGGTTGTGCATGTGCGCGTGCATGCATACGCACGTGTGTGTGTGTGTGTATATATATGTAAACTCAGCAAAAAAAGAAACGTCCATTTTTCAGGACCCTGTCTTTCAAAGATAATTTGTGAAAATCCAACTAACTTCACAGATCTAAATTGTAAAGGGTTTAAAAACTGTTTCCCATGCTTGTTCAATGAACCATACATAAACAATTAATGAACATGCACCTATGGAACGGTCGTTAAGACACTAACAGCTTACAGACGGTAGGCAATTAAGGTCACAGTTTTGAAAACTTAGGACACTAAAGAGGCCTTTCTACTGACTCTGAAAAACACCAAAACAAAGATGCCCAGGGTCCCTGCTCATCTGCATGAACGTGCCTTAGGCATGCTGCAAGAAGGCATGAGGACTGCAGATGTGGCTAGGGCAATAAATTGCAATGCCTATACTGTGAGACGCCTAAGACAGCGTTACAGAGAGACAGGACGGACAGCTGATCGTCCTCTCAGTGGCAGACCACGTGTAACAACACCTGCACAGTATCGGTACATCCGAACATCACACCTGCGGGACAGGTACAGGATGGCAACAACAACTGCCCGAGTTACACCAAGAACACACAATCCCTCCATCAGTGCTCAGACTGTCCGCAATAGGCTGAGAGAGGCTGGACTGAGGGCTTGTAGACCTGTTGTAAGGCAGGTCCTCACCAGACATCTCCGGCAACAACATCGCCTATGGGCACAAACCCACCATCGCTGGAGCAGACAGGACTGGCAAAAAGTGCTCTTCACTGACGAGTCGTGGTTTTGTCTCACCAAGGGTGATGGTCAGATTCGCATTTATCGTCGAAGGAATAAGCATTACACCGAGGCCTGTACTCTGGAGCGGGATCGATTTGGAGGTGGAGGGTGTGTCACAGCATCATCGGACTGAGCTTGTTGTCATTGCAGGCAATCTCAACGCTGTGCGTTACAGGGAAGACATGGAATTATTCTACCATGGCCAGCGAAGAGCCTGGATCTCAATCCTATATCCTATTGAGTATGCCTGGGATCCGTTGGATCGGAGGGTGAGGACTAGGGCCATTCCCCCCCCCCCCAGAAATGTCCGGGAACTTGCAGGTGCCTTGGTTGAAGAGTGAAGTTACATCACACAGCAAGACCTGGCAAATCTGGTGCAGTCCATGAGAAGATGCACTGCAGTACTTATTGCAGCTGGTGGCCACACCAGATACTAGACTGTTACTTTTGATTTTGACCCCCCCTTTGTTCAGGGACACATTATTCCATTTCTGTTAGTCACGTCTGTGGAACTTGTTCAGTTTATGTCTCATTTGCTGAATCTTGTTATGTTCATACAAATATTTACACATGTTAAGTTTGCTGAAAATAAACACAGTTGACAGTGAGAGGACGTTTCTTTAAAAAAAAAAGTTTTATATGCGTGTATATGCATGTGTGTGTGCGTACACGCATACGTGTGTGTGAGGTGTGTTTCTCTGGACACTAAAGGGTTCACTATGAATTGGTATGGACAGTTAACTAGTGCAACAAGTCAAGCAACATGTCTTCTCATCTAATCACTGGCTTTCATACACCTGTTTCTCTCCGTCCTCCCTCTGACTGCCTCCTTTTCTTTGTGGTGCTCTCTTAAATTCCTCCCCCCCATCTCTTGGCCTCTCTATCTTCTTTGCAAACAAACTTTCCACATCTCTCTGTTCTCTACACCTCTTCTCTTCTCATACTTTCTGTCGTTCATCCCCTAAAGTATACGGAAGGATACTGAGAAGAGGGTCAGGGTACTAATCCTCAGTCATGGTTCAGTGTACAGTCTCCCTAATGTCTTTCAACCTCTCATTCTCTCTCTCTCAACCTCAATCCTTCTGCTCCCCCCTCTCTCTCTGCTATTTCTCCCCCCCCCTCTCTCAACGTCTATCTCTCTGCTAATCCCCCCCCCCCTCTCAACGTCTATCTCTCTGCTATTTCTCCACCCCCTCTCTCTCTCTCAACGTCTATCTCTCTGCTATTTCTCCACCCCCTCTCTCTCTCTCAACGTCTATCTCTCTGCTCTTTCCCCCCCCCCCTCTCAACGTCTATCTCTGCTCTTTCTCCACCCCCCCCTCTCAACCTCTCTCTGCTCTTTCTACCCCCCTCTCTCAACCTCTATCTCTCTGCTCTTTCTCCACCCCCCCTCTCAATCTCTCGCTGTTCAAATCAAATCAAATGTATTTATATAGCCCTTCGTACATCAGCTGATATCTCAAAGTGCTGTACAGAAACCCAGCCTAAAACCCCAAACAGCAAGCAATGCAGGTGTAGAAGCACGGTGGCTAGGAAAAACTCCCTAGAAAGGCCGAAACCTAGAGAGGAAATGTTCTTTCTCTCACACCCTCTCTTTCTCTTAACCTCTATCTTTCTGCTCTCTCTCTATACTCTACACTGTGACATTGTATTGTATTTCGCTATATTATAATTGTCTTTATTTTGTGTTTTCTATAATGATGTTTAAGATGCCACACACATTTACCCCAAGGGGACAATAAAGTCATCAATTAAGTCCCCCCCCCCCTTCTTCCTCCCTTTCTCCTCCTTCCCACCCTTCCTCTTTCTTCCC
The DNA here is from genome assembly GCF_002021735.2 of Oncorhynchus kisutch. NCBI lineage: Eukaryota > Metazoa > Chordata > Actinopteri > Salmoniformes > Salmonidae > Oncorhynchus > Oncorhynchus kisutch. The sequence goes on from NC_034182.2 coordinate 27,448,446, forward strand.
CAGTTGCTATGGTGCAGGGGGACTTTGAGCAACAATCTCCTGTGCAGTCCTTGACCGAGGTTGAGACCCGGCTGCCCTGCCGGTTCAAGGTGGAAGTGGGCCAGGTGGTGGTTCAGGTCTGAAGCATAATTCATGACAGTACCCATAAAACCAGATATGTTGTACAGAGCATTATCTTAGAAAAGTTGTCCCTAACATGATGTTGCCTCGCCTTGTCACAGGTCACCTGGACCAAGGAGAGAGCAGATGGTACCAAGGACCAGATCATCACAGTACACCACACTGCCGGACAAACAGGTAGGACACGTATACAGTAGGTGTTACAGTCGTCACAACCATCTTTCTCTTTATATTATTGTAGCGAACGCCGCGGCCGGAAAGCGAACCCGGGTCGCTGGTTGAAAGGGAAACACCGTACGCATTGGGCCAATAGGGTTAACCCACTTGGTGGGAATGGTAACCTGGCTCACATAGCGAGGACACTACAATGCATTGGTAGTTCACCCTCTTTGCTAACACTCAAAGCCCCAGAAGTTGAATTGAAAGTAGATGACAAAACTACACTTGCACTTTAAACCTAGCTACTTCTCCATCTCTCTCTTTTTGCCTCCCCCATATCTCACTTCCCCTCTCTATCTCTCTCCTCCTCCCCCCTCTCTATCTCTCTCCTCCTCCCCCCCTCTCTCAGAGTTTGGTCAGTACTCGGGGCGTGTGCGGTTCGGCAGCAGTGAGCCCACAGTGGACTCGTCTCTGATCATCATGAACACTGTGGAGTCAGATGAGGGCAGGTACAACTGTCACATCAGCACCTTCCCCTCGGGGAACTTTGAACAACAGCTGTCACTCACCGTGTGGAGTAAGTTCCTCCCCTTCCTTCCCCTTACTCATTGTGTCACTTTTTTGACAGAGTATAACGTCCTTTTATGGCCTATATCTTTTAATGGAAAGAGTAATGGCTGATTGGTGGGATGATGATGATGATGATGGTGATAATTAGGATGAAGTTGATGCTGATGAGGATGTTGATGATAATTAGGATGATGATGAGGATGATGTTGATAATGATGATGATGGGAACAGGTGTCAGTTGTAGTATTACTAGCTAAAACATTAGCTTCCGTTATGGTAATAATATTCATATAAGCCACAAGATCAGTAAACGATTAAGAACTGTTCTTGTGACAGTCAGTTTTTTCCAGCTGTCTGAGGTTTTTAGGATCAAGTTTCCTCAAAGAGCTGATCTAGGGTTTTTTAAACACCTACCTAATGGAGAAGATTAGATCTCAGCTTGGATCATGTCAAACTGGTCTTAGTTGTTAGTTGGAGGTTAAGCTGATCCTATTGCAGTGCTTGGTGATTACCACCCCCTGAAACATCATGTCACTGAACTAGGAACAGCTTAACCTCCAACTAACAACTAAGACCAGTTCTAAGATTAGTCCTAAAGTCACCTCCACAAACACTAAGACCAGTGATTAGTTGCTTCCTGTCCCTGAAGAAAGTCTGACAAGTGACCGTTCTTGACATTTGACCCTTGACCCCCACAGCCACGCCCATCTCCTCCCTGGACCCTGTAATTCTTGTCGAGGGCCAGTCCTTTCGATTGGCTGCCTCCTGCCGCTCCGTGGCCCGCCCCCCGCCCATCCTCAACTGGGACACAGACCTGACGGGCCTGTCACAGAATAGGAGTTCGGTGGGCGGGTCAGTCTCCACCCACTTCTCCCTGCACCCCCTGAGGAGTATGAACGGGATGAGGCTGGACTGTCTGGTGAGGCACCGTGCTCTGAAGGAACCCCGCAGGATCACCAACAACCTGGTGGTGCACTGTGAGTTCAGACTCCACGATAGCTACGATTCTAGATACTTTATGCACAGCTCATTGAGTTTGGTCGCCAATTATTTATTAAACCAGCTAACAAGTCATATATGTTTTATGCTTGACCTCTGACCTCTTATGCTTCATTCCAAATTGCTTTTTGCTTTTTTATTTAGACAGATTAGAAAAAAGGGGGGGCTAGATTAGGAGGACACAAAGTGGGAAAGGGATCAAACCCGGGTCTTGGTGTACCTAGACCACCAGAACATGTGGACTTTGAGTCCATAAAAAGGGTGTTTACCAGGGTCAGAGCTTGTGAGGCATAGCCAGGGACCCCTCCTGTGTGTAAAATCTTACTCAGTATGGGAAATCACTACCTGATTTCCCAAGTCAGAGTATATTGCTTTTTACTATAATTAACCAATGATTAAGGAAGTTGTATCTACCATGATGAACACAAACTTGGATAAGGCTAAAGAAACACGTACCAGCAGTTACAAGACAAATAGCTACACAACATGACCAAAAGTATGTGGACACCTGCTCGTCAAACAACTCATTCCAAAATCATGGGCATTAATATGGAGTTCGTCCCCCCCCTGTGCTGCTATGACAGCCTCCACTCTTCTGGGAAGGCTTTCCACTGGATGTTGGAACATTGCTGCGGGGACTTGCTTCCATTCAGCCACAAGAGCATTAGTGCGGTCAGGCACTGATGTTGGGCGATTAGGCCTGGCTCACAGTCAGCGTTCCAATTCATCCCATAGGTGTTCGATGGGGTTGAGGTCAAGGCTTTGTGCAGGCCAGTCAAGGTCTCCCACACCGATCTAGACAAACCATTTCTGAATGGACCTCGCTTTGTGCACTGGGGAATTGTCATGCTGAAACAGGAAAGGGTCCTTCACCAAGCTGTTGCCACAAAGTTAGAAGCATAGACTCGTCTAGAAAGTCATTGTATGCTGTAGTGTTAAGATCTCTCTTCACTGGAACTAAGGGGCCTAGCCCGAACCATGAAAAACAGCCCCAGACCATTATTCCACCTCCACCAACCGTAACAGTTGGCACTATGCATTGGGGCAGGTAGCGTTCTCCTGGCATCTGCCAAACCCAGATTTGTCCGTATGACTGCCAGATGGTGAAGCGTGATTCATCACTCCAGAGAACATGTTTCCACTGCTCCAGAGTCCAATGGCGGCAAACTTTACACCACTCCAGCCGACGCTTGGCATTGGGCATGGTGATCTTGGGTTTGTGTGTGCGGCTGCTCGGCCATGGAAACCCATTACGTGACGCTCTCGATAGTCAGTTATTGTGTTGATGTTGCGTCCAGAGGCAGTTTGAAGCTCGGTAGTGAGTATTGCAACCGAGGACAGACGATTTTTACACGCTAAGTGCTTCAGCACTCGGCGGTCCCGTTCTGTGAGCTTGTCGGGCCTACCACTTCGCGGCTGAGCCGTTGTTGCTCCAAGAAATTTCCATTTCACAATAACAGCACTTACAGTTGACTGGGGCAGCTCTAGCAGGGCAGAAATGAGACAAACTGACTTGTTGAAAAGGTGGCATCCTATGACAGTGCCACATTGAAAGTCACTGAGCTCTTCATTAAGGCCATTCTACTGCCAATGTTGGTCTATGTAGATTGCATGGCTGTGTGCTCGGTTTTATACACCTGTCAGCAACGGGTGTGGCTGAAATAGCCGAATCCACTAATTTGAAGGGGTGTCCACATACTTTAGTGTATATATAGTGTACAGTGCATTTAAAGTATTCAGACCCCTTGACTTTTTCCACATTTTGTTACGTTACAGCCTCATTCTTACATGGATTAAACTGCATTTTCCCCTCATCAATCTACACACAATACTCTATAATGACCACGCAAAAACATGTTTTTACTTATTTACATAAGTATTCAGACCCCTTGCTATGAGACTTAAAATTGAGCTCAGGTGCCACCTGTTTCCATTGATCATCCTTGAGATGTTTCTATAACTTGATTGTAGTCCACCTGTGGTAAATTCAATTGATTGGACATGATTTGGAAAGGCACACACCTGTCTATATAAGGTCCCACAGTTGACAGTGCATGTCCGAGCAAAAACCAAGCCATGAGGTCAAAGGAATTGTCCGTATAGCTCCAAGACAGTATTGTGTCGAGGCACATATCTGGGGAACGGTAACATTCAATGTCTGCAGTATTAAAGGTCCCCAAGAACGCAGCAGCCTCAGGTGACCAGCACTGACAGAGCTCCAGATTTCCTCTGTGGAGATGGGAGAACCTTCCAGAAGGACAACCATCTCTGCAGCACTCAACCAATCAAGCCTTTAAAAGGCACATGACAGCCCGCTTGGAGTTTGCCAAAAGGCACCTAAAGACTCTCAGACCATGAGAAACAAGATTCTCTGGTCTGATGAAACCAAGATTGAACTCTTTGCCAAGCTTTACATCTGGAGGAAACCTTGCACCATCCCTACGGTGAAGCTTGGTGGTGGCAGCACTTGGGGATGTTTTTTCGCGGCAGGGACTGGGAGACTAGTCAGGATCGAGGGGAAAAATTTACGGCGCAAAGTATAGAGAGATCCTCGATGAAAACCTGCTCCAGAGCGCTCAGACCAAAGGTTACCCTTCCAACAGGACAATGACCCTAAGCACACAGACAATGCAGGAGCGGCCTTGGGACAAGTCTCTGAATGTACTTGAGTGGCCCAGCCAGAGCCCGGACTTGAACATCTGGAAAGACCTGAAAATACCTGTGCAGCAACACTCCCCATCCAACCTGAAAGATCTTGAGAGGATCTGCAGAGAAGAATGGGAGAAACTCCCCAAATACAGGTGTGCCAAACTTGTAGAGTCATACCCAAGAAGACTTGAGGCTGTAATCACTGCCAAAGGTGCATCAACAAAGTACTGAAAGGGTCTGAATACGTATGTAAATGTGATATTTAAGTTTAAAAAATGTTATAAATTAGCAAACATTTCTAAAAACCTCTTTTTGCTTTGTCATTATGGTGTATTGTGTGTAGATTGTTGAGGGAAAATTAATGATTTAATCAATTTTAGAATAAGGCTATAACGTAACAAGGGGTCTGAGTACTTTGAATGCACTGTATATAGCATAACCATGCCGTAAATATTATGCATGTACGAATCTTTTTTAATGTTTTATTATTTAACCAGGTAGGCTAGTTGAGAACAAGTTCTCATTTACAACTGCGACCTGGCCAAGATAAAGCATAGCAGTGTGAACAGACAACACAGAGTTACACATGGAGTAAACAATTAACAAGTCAATAACACAGTAGAAAAAAAGAGAGTCTATATACATTGTGTGCAAAAGGCATGAGGAGGTAGGCAAATAATTACAATTTTGCAGATTAACACGGGAGTGATAAATGATCAGATGGTCATGTACTGGTAGAGATACTGGTGTGCAAAAGAGCAGAAAAGTAAATAAATATAAACAGTATGGGGATGAGGTAGGTAAATTGGGTGGGCTATTTACCGATAGACTATGTACAGCTGCAGTGATCGGTTAGCTGCTCAGATAGCAGATGTTTGAAGTTGGTGAGGGAGATAAAAGTCTCCAACTTCAGCGATTTTTGCAATTCGTTCCAGTCACAGGCAGCAGAGAACTGGAACGAAAGGCGGCCAAATGAGGTGTTGGCTTTAGGGATGATCAGTGAGATACACCTGCTGGAGTGCGTGCTACGGGTGGGTGTTGCCATCGTGACCAGTGAACTGAGATAAGGCGGAGCTTTACCTAGCATGGACTTGTAGATGACCTGGAGCCAGTGGGTCTGTCGACGAATATGTAGCGAGGGCCAGCCGACTAGAGCATACAGATCGCAGTGGTGGGTGGTAGAAGGTGCTTTAGTAACAAAACGGATGGCACTGTGATGGATGGCACCGTGCTTCTACACCTGCATTGCTTGCTGTTGGGGTTTTAGGCTGGGTTTCTGTACAGCACTTTGAGATATCAGCTGATGTACGAAGGGCTATATAAATAAATTTGATTTGATTTGATAAACTGCATCCAGTTTGCTGAGTAGAGTATTGGAAGCTATTTTGTAGATGACATCGCCGAAGTCAAGGATCGGTAGGATAGTCAGTTTTACTAGGGTAAGTTTGGCGGCGTGAGTGAAGGAGGCTTTGTTGCGGAATAGAAAGCCGACTCTAGATTTGATTTTAGATTGGAGATGTTTGATATGAGTCTGGAAGGAGAGTTTACAGTCTAGCCAGACACCTAGGTACTTATAGATGTCCACATATTCTAGGTCGGAACCATCCAGGGTGGTGATGCTAGTCGGGCATGCGGGTGCAGGCAGCGAACGGTTGAAAAGCATGCATTTGGTTTTACTAGCGTTTAAGAGCAGTTGGAGGCCACGGAAGGAGTGTTGTATGGCGTTGAAGCTTGTTTGGAGGTTAGATAGCACAGTGTCCAAGGAAGGGCCAGAAGTGTACAGAATGGTATCGTCTGCGTAGAGGTGGATCAGGGAATCGCCTGCAGCAAGAGCAACATCATTGATATATACAGAGAAAAGAGTCGGCCTGAGAATTGAACCCTGTGGCACCCCCATAGAGACTGCCAGAGGACCGGACAACATGGCCTCCGATTTGACACACTGAACTCTGTCTGAAAAGTAGTTGGTGAACCAGGCAAGGCAGTCATTAGAAAAACCGAGGCTACTGAGTCTGCCGATAAGAATATGGTGATTGACTGAGTCGAAAGCCTTGGCCAGGTCGATGAAGACGGCTGCACAGTACTGTCTTTTATCCATGGTGGTTATGATATCGTTTAGTACCTTGAGCGTGGCTGAGGTGCACCCGTGACCGGCTCGGAAACCAGATTGCACAGCGGAGAAGGTACGGTGGGATTCGAGATGGTCAGTGACCTGTTTGTTGACTTGGCTTTCGAAGACCTTAGATAGGCAGGGCAGGATGGATATAGGTCTGTAACAGTTTGGGTCCAGGGTGTCTCCCCCTTTGAAGAGGGGGATGACTGCGGCAGCTTTCCAATCCTTGGGGATCTCAGACGATATGAAAGAGAGGTTGAACAGGCTGGTAATAGGGGTTGCGACAATTGCGGCGGCAAAGGAGAACCTGGCGGCGACAAAGGAGAACCTGGAGAGGCTTGGGCGAGTAGCTGGGGGGGGGGGGGCGGAGCTGTTGCCCGAGGTTGGAGTAGTCAGGAGGAAGGCATGGCCAGCCGTTGAGAAATGCTTGTTGAAGTTTTCGATAATCATGGATTTATCGGTGGTGACCGTGTTACCTAGCCTCAGTGCAGTGGGCAGCTGGGAGGAGGTGCTCTTGTTCTCCATGGACTTTAGTGTCCCAGAACTTTTTGGAGTTAGAGCTACAGGATGCAAATTTCTGCCTGAAGAAGCTGGCCTTGGCTTTCCTGACTGACTGCGTGTATTGGTTCCTGACTTCTCTGAACAGTTGCATATCGCGGGGACTATTCGATGCTATTGCAGTCCGCCACAGGATGTTTTTGTGCTGGTCGAGGTCAGTCAGGTCTGGAGTGAACCAAGGGCTATATCTGTTCTTAGTTCTGCATTTTTTGAACGGAGCATGCTTATCTAAAATGGTGAGGAAGTTACTTTTAAAGAATGACCAGGCATCCTCAACTGACGGGATGAGGTCAATATCCTTCCAGGATACCCGGGCCAGGTCGATTAGAAAGGCCTGCTCGCATAAGTGTTTTAGGGAGCGTTTGACAGTGATGAGGGGTGGTCGTTTGACTGCGGATACAGGCAATGAGGCAGTGATCGCTGAGATCCTGGTTGAAGACAGCGGAGTTGTATTTGGAGGGCCAGTTGGTCAGGATGACGTCTATGAGGGTGCCCTTGTTTACAGATTTAGGGTTGTACCTGGTGGGTTCCTTGATGATTTGTGTGAGATTGAGGGCATCTAGCTTAGATTGTAGGACTGCCGGGGTGTTAAGCATATCCCAGTTTAGGTCACCTAACAGAACAAACTCTGAAGCTAGATGGGGGGTGATCAATTCACAAATGGTGTCCAGGGCACAGCTGGGAGCTGAGGGGGGTCGGTAGCAGGCGCCAACAGTGAGAGACTTATTTCTGGAGAGAGTAATTTTTTTAATTAGTAGTTCGAACTGTTTGGGTATGGACCTGGAAAGTATGACATTACTTTGCAGGCTATCTCTGCAGTAGACTGCAACTCCTCCCCCTTTGGCATGATGTGGTGATGTGGTGTAACCTATAAATGGCATATTTATTAGAATAATAATTCAATTCATTATAACACTGTCTTTCCTCCCTTCCTCACTTGACGCTGCCATGCAGCTGCTGCTCCTGTCATTGTCACGGTCACCAGATTCAGTGTCAGGGACGTTGTTGTTAGTCTCAATCTTCTCATGTTGCTCAACTTTACTAAATAAATGTGTTATGGGCACATATGACCAAGTCTCTTCATCCTGTTCTTCCTTTTCAGCCCCAGATTTATACCTACATTCCATTTTAGCCAGAGTTCAGATTTTTTGCTAGCTAGCCAGCTAGATCTGAAGCTAATCCCCACCAATTTTGTTCAATGAAATGAAAAACGTTCTTGAGGGCCCCTCTCATTGGCTGCCATATCTACTATGAATTAAACCAAGCTTGTATTAGGCTACAGAAATGTGTACCTGCAGTTACAAGGCAAATAGCTATACCATGCTAGTAAATAATATGCACAGACAAATGACCTGGTGAAGCCTACACATGGGATATTATCATGAAGTAGCATTGTCCATGTGTGTTAAAATCAATTGCTCTCTGATCTTGTTTCTCGATTGAAGATCCTCCCAATGCAGAGATCTCTGGGTTTAATCATAACTGGTATGCTGGTCTGGAGGGAGCTGCCCTCAGCTGTGTCAGTGGAGGAAACCCCAAACCACAGAGTTTCACATGGACCAGGTAACACATGCCCTCCCTGCCTGTCGGCCTCCGTCTGTCTGACAGACTCGACTGACTCACGCTCTGTCTGTCTGGCATAATCTGTTTTTGTTTTGATTTACTGGTAATTCTATTAGTCAGTTTTTAATGGTGTTACTAAGCCAAACGGGGGGAGGTCAAAAGTTGTTTCTAGTTTTGCTATGAGTTCCACTTGCCAGGTTTTCATTGTCAATAATCATTTGATTGAGGTACATCGTTAAACAAAGGTTCAAATGGGACATGGGTATCAGATATGTTGTCTTACACGGTGATGATAGCTGTGCTGAAGCAATCCCATAATGGCGGAGCTGACTGAAGTTCTTGTGGTTTCTCTACCTGGCAAATGTTTCTGGTAACCTTTGGAAGACATACCGCATGGTGGAGTAAACCATTCTCCGGGTGTGGTAGAGGGTGGAGGTGGAACAAACCATCTACTGGAAATTACAACAAACACAAAATGTTTCATTAATAAAAAGATGACAGTTAGGCCTATGTCTGCTAGTGCGGACGATGTACAGTACCAGTCGAAAGTTTGGACACACCTACTCATTCAAGGGTTTTCTTTATTTGTACTATTTTCTACATTGTAGAATAATAGTCAAGACATCAAAACGACGTGCAAACTTTTGACTGGTACTGTGTGTGTGTTTAACTGGATCATGGCCAACTGGGCACACACTGGTTGAATCAACGTTGTTTCCACGTCAATTCAAGGAAACTAGTGGGGTGAGACATGTGTCACCAAGTCTTAAGCTGTTAGTCACATGAACACACCTGCAAGGCGTGTTTGTGTGTTAGTAACACGCGCACACACACACACACACACACACACACACACACACTAGACACACAGACAGCACGCTCACACACCCACACTGATTCCCTCTCTCACCCTTATATACTTTAGACTTAGATCTCTTGTTACACTCCATCGCTCCTTGCTTTACTTACACTCCTCCTTAAAACACACCCCTCCTTAAAACACACTCCTCCTTAAAACACACACGATGCCCTCACGCTCCTGATTTAATGATGTGTAAGAAAGTTAGAGGCCCAAAGATCATACCCCCAAAACACGCTAACCTCTCACCATTACCAATAACAGGGGAGGCTAGCATTTATTTGTGTAACTACATTGTCCAGCAGACCAATGAAAACTAAGGCGCGTACAGAGCTAGCGGGAAATGCTTTTACAGTTCTCTGCCCCTTCCGATTGGAACACGCTTTAAAAGGTCCTGTAAATACAGGAGCTTGTCCCTTTTCAAATGGGTTTAAAGCTAGGTTAAACACTGTGATGGGCCATGAAGTGGGGGGGCTGTTGAAAGGTCCTGTAAATACAGGAGCTCGTCCCTTTTCAAATGGGTTTAAAGCTAGGTTAAACACTGTGATGGGCCATGAAGTGGGGGGGCTGTTGAAAGGTCCTGTAGATACAGGAGCTTGTCCCTTTTCAAATGGGTTTAAAGCTAGGTTAAACACTGGGATGGGCCATGAAGTGGGGGGCTGTCAATGTTTTCACCCCTAGTGGCAACACACTTTCCCAAACCATGTGTAAAATGTTTTTTAAACTGTAGTGCTTTGTGTTTTATGTTGTAAATGTGTCTGCAACTTTGTGTGCTGCTATATCGGCCAGATCTCCCCCCAACCCCTTTTTACGCTGCTGCTACTCTCTATTTATCATGTATGCATAGTCACTTTAACTATACATTCATGTACATACTACCTCAATTGGCCCGACCAACCAGTGCTCCCACACATTGGCTAACCGGGCTATCTGCATTGTGTCCCACCACCCGCTAACCCCTCTTTTACGCTACTGCTACTCTCTGTTCATCATATATGCATAGTCACTTTAACCATATCTACATGTACATACTACCTCAATCAGCCTGACTAACCGGTGTCTGTATGTAGCCTCGCTACTTCTAAAGCCTCGCTACTGTATATAGCGTGTCTTTTTACTGTTGTTTTATTCCTGTACTTACCTATTGTTCACCTAATACATTTTTGCACTATTGGTTAGACCCTGTAAGTAAGCATTTCACTGTAATGTCTACACCTGTTGTATTCGGCGCACGTGACAAATAAACTTTGATTTGATTTAATCTCAATGAGACTAACCGGGTCAATTAAAGGTAAAATAATTTAAATTGGGCACAACATGATCTGAAAAACAACCAAAACAAACTGAAAATGCATCCATGTTTGTGGAGACACAAGCTTGATATATTCATTGCGTGCTAGGAATATGGGACCAACTTTTGGCTACTTTAATAGACTATAAGTGAATTTGTCCAAATACTTATGGCACCTTTAAATGGTGGGACTAGATACATAAAGTGCTTTAATTTCTTAACGGTAAAACATATGTATGAAAATACTCTCAAATAAAAAGTGACATTCTGTACTGTCACCTCCTTAGAAACATTTGATATCAAATCCAAAATGCTGGAGTATAGAGCCAAATTAAACGTGTTAGCTTCACTGTCCAAATAAATATGTAGGGTAGTATACTTTCACTCCCCCTTAAAACTCACACGACGCCCACCCGCACGCACGCAGCAGGTAAACCAGTTTGCCTCTTTGTACTCCTCAATGCAAAGCAGCGGGAGAAGTAATAACCGTGCTGTCATATTGTCCTGTTGCAGCTTGTGCGGAATGCAAACAGAGGACGCAGTTTCACACGAGGGAGGAGGGGGGGGCGGGGGGGCGGGTGGGTGAGAGAGGTTAGAGAGGGAAGAGAAAGGAATGAGTGTGGGCTCCGAACAGGAGGGGTCGAAAGACAAGGAATGGGGGAAGTGGGTGGTATCGAGCCAAAGTGGGCATGGGACGGGGGAGGAAGGATACACTGTGGATTTGTTTAGAACATTATCAGGCAGTGTGATCTGTGTCTATGTAAAATTTTACGGTTCCTGTTTCTGTTTTCTTCTGCACATTGGGGCTCATAAAGAGTCTGTTCAAAAGGCCCAAAACAGGACTCAAAAGTATATAGTAGCCTATTGTTCAGATATAAGACATTTCAATTGGGAGTTCTGGGCCCGTATTTACACTGTCTCAGAGTAGGAGTGCTGATGTAGGATCAGGTCCCCCCCTCTTATTCACGATTTAAAAACCCAGACTGATCCTAGATCAGAACTCCTACTCTGTGATGCTTTGTGAATACGGGTCCTGGTTTGTTGTGGCCTGCTTCATGTCCTTGTGGTGCTCATTTGACCTTTACGGTTAGTGTTGTTTGGTGGTCAGTAGTCAATTGTATTTTGGGATGTGTTGCTGTGATGTTCGGGTTAGTGTTGTTGTTTTGAATGTGGTGTTTTTTACAACACTGTTGGGTGTGTTGAAAGGGTACGTTCAGGTTCAGTAAGTGGTATTGGGGCGTTAATAGTCATGAAATTCAGCCCATTATTGTAGGATATACTGTATTCTTCTGTTAAGCCCTACGTTAAGTGCTATAGTATTTCTGTTATCTGCAGGAAGGGTGGAGACTTACCAAAGGGCGTTACGGCAGGGAATGGATCCCTGCTGTTCAATAGGCCCCTCAGTTTGACAGACGCTGGTACCTACCAATGTGTGGCCTATAACGTTGTGGGGACCGGGAAAGCAGAGGTGGAGATCACTGTGACGGGTAGGTTGTGTTGTCACTCTGAGTCATATAAAACAAATCACTTATTTTTTTATAGTAGTCCAGGATGTATGTTTTTTTGTTGTTGCTGTAGGCCTCCATGTTTCTTTCCTAAAAAAATAACTATATTATATTAATGGTGCCAGTTAAGCATTTGGATTACATGTTCACTCCTGTATTCAATATGATGTGTATGTTGATTATGTTTGTGAATATGACATTACTTCCTGTTGTCCCTTTCCCACAGAGTTTCCTCAGAAGCCGGTGTTTTTCAACAGTCTCCTGATGATCATAGTTGGCGGGGTGGCTGGAGGACTGCTACTCATCATGGTCATCATAGTAATCTCAGTGACCTGTCACCACAAACGCAAAAACAAGAAACTGGAGAGAGAATTGAATGTGAAGAAGTATGTTTTCAAACCTCACAGTAACTCCCTTGAAATTGTTCTAGAATCTAAATGACAAATGTTACGGTGAAAACAGTAAATGCTTTTTGAATTAAGAATATTTTAACAATGTTTTTCTCTCTTTCTCTCATTCTCTCAGGGAGGAGATCAGTACACTCTCCAGGCAGGCCTCTTTCAGGAGAGTCAACTCAGTCAGTACGGATGCTAGAGGACAGGTATATAATATTACCATGTCTTACAATCTGTGGTCTCTTCTCAACAGTCTAGGCATGCAGTCATTTTGTAAATAAATACTTGCAATTCCATGAGCATTATCTATTTGCCTCGAGCTAATATGGTCATCTCTCCCTCCCTTTCTCCTCCCCTCCCTCTCTCAACCCTTGTTCTTTCAGATGGAGGAGAATATCCCTCTCAGAGTGGAGGGGACACTGCGGACCAGTCTGTCCTCTCTAGGGGTCAGTCTTAATTTCACTCTTTCTCTGCATGTGGGGAGCCTTTAGATTTAACCTTCATATTCATGGCTTCTGAGTTCTGGGTGGCATGCACATCTTATTTTAGTGTTTAATTAACATTTTATGTAGTTAAATTAAATGTAAGGAGCTTATTTTCTCGTGGTAACATTTATATTTGAAAATAAAAGTAGTGCATCTCACATACCCTATATGAATTATACTTCATACTAATGAACTGTTACGTTATTAAGACTTCATGCTTTCTCTCCATCTTCTGTTCTGGAACTCCCGCTTCGGAAGCCATTTTAAATCAGACTTTTAGGTGCAAAATGTGTGATGTCTTTAAAGCTCTCTCTTTTTCTCTCTCCATCTCTCTTTCCTTCACACCCAGGATCCAGGGCGCATCAGGGACAGTCGCTCTACTCTGGTAGGGGGAGGTGGACTAGACTACCTGGGTCGACCTGTTCTGAACAACTCTTCACGACGAGGGAGGGAGAACAGAGCCATGGACAGAGAGGAGGAGAACAGACTTAGGGTGGAGTCATACGTACGGAATAGCACTATGTCTTTGGTAAGTGTGTGTGAGAGGCATGAGGAATCAAGAAATGCATACTCACTTTCTTGTAAATTGCTATGAAAATTAGAACCTTTTTTAAACGTATAGGTTTAGTATAGGTTGCTAATAGTGATACTCAAATTAGCCCTAGTTATTTATTTCCTCTCTTGAACCACATGGTTACCCCTTGTCTCTGTTTGACTCACAGGGAACCCGTCTCCACCTGCCAATCCAACACTCTCCCTTCCCAATGGAACAGTCCACCAAGCTGCTTAGGTCCCTGAACGGCAGCGTCATCATCCCAACAGAGGGGGGTTTACATGCACGGAACTCCCCTCTCAGCTGCAGCTACCCTCCTGTCACAGACGACGAACAGGAGGAGGGTGAAAGTGTGGAGGGGGAGCGGGGGACAAGCTCCAGGATGAGTTGTTTAGATCAGGGAAGGTCAGAAGACCAGGACAACAGTTCTCAGATCTCAGACGTGGAACGTGGACACAACCATCACTTCCAGCAGAACGGAACGCTGAGACCCAAACCCCGGCCCAACGGCATCCCATCCCCACACGCCTCCCTCATCCATAAGGCCCAGATTGTATAGATGGGTCCGGGCAAGAGCAGGTGACGCACTATACGACAAGGATTGGTCGTGACTTTGGGATAGGCGCTCGCCGGTGTGGTGGCATACCCCGGTGGCAGCCAGTTTACCTCCTTTTCACTTCTAGAACATCCCTTGCCTTCGCCTAGAGCTCTCAGACATTTTTGAACCAACAGGTAAAGGTTCTTATTGGTGAACAGGTAACGCTTCTGATTGGTGTAGAGATACAAATAAGTAACACATACGTTTCACAGGAGAGGAGCTGGACAAATTAAAAGCTTATGAATGTCAGGTTGCACATAGACCGAAGTAGTCATAATATTTTACTGTATATAATATCACAGCAATAACGATCACTACAGGAAGCATCAAGAGGACTTTTACATGATTTTGTAACGTAAAAATATGTATTTTTTTACATTTATTTTATTTTTTATTAAGACTTAATGACAGGACACTGTAACCGAGAAACAAGATTTGAATATCATCAAATGCAGTGACTCCTAACTGAACTCAGCGAAGAGGCATTCAGCAGAAGCACCAATAGCGCTTGCCCGTTCGAAAGAATCCATGTGTTGGTGAACTTTCACCCTCCTTTCCTCTGGATGAGGGGATACAACACATACGGATCTGTTCACCCTAATATTGAGTCCATCTTTCTAACTTTAAGTGTGGCAGGCGTTTATTTAGATATACTCCTCCTTGCCATGAACCTCGGTGTGCACAAACAACAACACTTTGAACTCGCTATAGTCTTTGATGCCAAAAGCCAATGAGACTGCATTTTAGCTGTGGAAAAAGTACCCAATTGTCATACTTGAGTAAAGTAAAGATTACTCAAGTGAAATTCACCCAGTAAAATACTATTTGAGTAACAGTATTTGGTTTTAAATATACTTAAGTACATTTTAGCAATTCCATTTATTTTTTATACTTAAGTATCAAAAATAAAAGTATTACTAATTTCAAATTTCTTATATTAAGCAAACCTGACACGATTTGCTTTTTTAAATTTTTATGTACTGATAGACAGGGGCATACTCCAACACTCAGACATAATTTACAAACAAATATTTTTTAGTGAGTTTTCCAGATCAAAGGCAGTAGCGATAACCAGGGATGTTCCCTTGATAAGTGTGTGAATTGGACCATTTTCCTGTCTGGCTAAATGTTCAAAATGTGACGAGTACTTTTGGGTGTCAGGGAAATTGTATGGAGTAAAAAGTACATTATTTTCTTACGGAATGTAGTGAAGTAAAAGTAGTCAAATATAAATAGTATACTACAGATACCCCAAAAACGACTTAAGTAGTACTTTAAAGTATTTTTTACTTAAGTAGTTTACACCACTGCATTTTAGACAAGAGGTTAAAACAGCTTTGATATGAAATGTTTTACACAACAGTGAGATCCTATGTGAAAGTCTACTAAAACTGAGGATGTAAAAGCATTGTTCTATTTTCTTACACCAGACATTTAGACAATCAAACTGTTATATGCCTATGTTTGTATACATACAGTTAAAAGAGCCTTTGCTTTGTAGGCCAATATGAAGTATTATTATGTCTGATTCTACTGTATTATAATTCATTGAGTGCATCCGAAATGGCACCCTATCCCCTACATAGCCCCTGGTCAAAATAAGTGCACCATATCGGCATAGGAGGCCATTTCAGCCGCAGACATGCTATCGACCGACATCTCTATAAGTGGGTTTCTTTCACGCCGTATTCCAGTAAATGGCTTATTGTAGTTTGTACTGTATGTATGGGATTCATGTGTGGAACTTTGTTGTTTTAATGCACATGTACTTCTTTAGGAGAGTAGCAATATCGTTCTGTTTTCTATATCAATTTTTCCGTTGTATAATACTGTAACACTTATCTTTCTGAGTGAACGTAATACCTACATAGAATGTAAGAGGTTGGAAGTATATACACCGCCCCCTGGTGTGCACCAGTGGATAGTGCAAGAGAGGAAGAAAGTTCAGGGATCTTGCTGTAAGGTCTGCAGAGTTTTTCCTGGCGAGGTCACGTGGTCATGTGAAAACCCCTGACCCAACCACGTGCTCCATTAGCCACAACTGGGGCCTGTTCAGAAGGATGTTGATATAGAACGTTCTGATTCAGAAATGTATCATGTCCAACAGACATGATTGGTAGAATAAGGAATCGTGTCAGCTCTATTCATTCTATTTCTATCTGCAACAACTGTTTCACATCACTAAAACCATCCCTGCATATCTTCTAAACATGGAGATGTGTTCATTCAGGGAGGGTGTATGTCTGCTCAATGTATTATTGTGAAATAAACTTCTTGAGGGTTTGAGTCGTGGTTGAGTAGTGACTGGGTGATAGGCCCTATTATTATTATTATTGGTTTGGAGTGACTATCATTAAAAGCCTTATATCTGACATTTATCCAAATTATTTCAAAACCTGTGTGGTACACTGCCCTACCAAGCAAAAAGACAGTAACTGCTCATTTGGTTGAAAATGAGTTAGTCATTTTTGCTACATTAAATACATGCTTAATCATGTGGACACGTATCCTGCCTCTATTGTAATGTGTTTTGGAGAAAATGGGGGTCATGTTAGCTGTAACTGCATAAAGTTACTGTGAAACCAAGGCAAACAAAAGCCATTTTTCTGCTTCTGTTCTCCATCACATAGAAAGGGTTATGGTAGTATACCGATTAAAAGGTAAACGCATGATTGTAGTATGACAGGAACATATTACAACTTTAATCACAATTCCAAAATAACAATGAATGTCACAGCATTGTCAGAACGAAAGTTACAAGTTGTGCCTTTAACCTGCGTCCTCCCAGGGGCTTCGTTTAGGAAGGGTTATTAGATTCCCTCCAATATTAGAAAGAGAAATTGTTTCAAGTCAAACAAACTAATTCCGCAGCCTCTCAACAACCCTGAACCATATGGCTTCTGAAATGTATGATATCCTTATATTTTTTGCCACATTTCCCACAGGCGTGGAGTTCGGTCACAGAGTGAAATTTTGCTACATGGGTTTTAAGGTAGGACGCCAGAGCAAAGGTTTTACCGCAGTAATCACAGGCGAACGGCTTCTCTCCGGTGTGCAATGCCACATGGACTTTTAATGATTCGTGTTTATAGAAACCCTTGCCACATTCGTCACAGGTATAAGGGGGTTCTTCAGTGTGTGTGCGTTCGTGTCTCTTGCACTCACGTTCACCTTTGAAGCCTTTCCCACAGTAGCTGCACGCTAACGGCTTGCTGGTCAGGTGCGAGGCTTGATGCATCTTAAGGTACCTTGACCGAATGAAGGTCATTGGGCATTTGCCGCAAGCATACGGCTTGGAGTCCGTGTGAGTCTTCTTATGGTCGCTAAGCGTATACTTGGTTTTGAAACACATCTGACATTGAGAGCACTGGAATGCTCTCTCTTCTGAATGAACACTTGCGTGAATTTTCAAATTTTCTTTTTTTCCGAAGCACTTCCCACATGTTGGACATTGGAACGGCTTCTCTCCCCTATGGACTGATGCTTGGTGCTGTTTGAGTTCGGAAGGAGACTTGAAACCCTTTCCACACAATTCGCAACGGTGAGCTCCTCCTCCGCTGTGAGTTAGCTGATGATTCTTGAGGTATTTCAGCTTTACAAAGGTTTTTGGACATTTGTCACAAGCATATGAGTTTGAATTTGAATTGTGCAATATTGTATGTTCCTTGAGGCCATTTTTACTTTTAAAACACTTCTGACACACGAGGCATCGGAACGGTTTCTCTGTTGAATGAACGCTTGCATGTTTGTCCAAATAACTCTTTGTTGCAAAGCACTTCCCACATGTTGGGCATTCAAGCGGCTTCTCTCTCCTGTGGACCACCAATTGGTGATTTCTGAGCTTCCAAGCAGTGGGGAAACATTTCCCACATAATTCACAACAATAAGGTCTCTCTCCTGTGTGAGTCTGTTGATGCTGTTTAAAATTACATAATTTCTTAAAAACCTTACCGCAGTCCGGACAGAGGTACTCTTTCCTGGTGTTGGTAGTCTTATTTTGTTTCCTGTTTGGCCTTCTGTTGTGAAGAGATTCGTCACTCGAGGTCTGTCCGGCATTAGCATTCTCCTCCTCCCATTGGTCATCATCTGCGTTCTCCTTACTTCCGTCTGATTGTGCCACCATGGTTGCCTCTGTTCTCTTCTTTTCCCTCCTGGGTATAGTGGATAGCACAGAATCCACACTGAGACTTTGTGCATCTGTACTTAGGGCCTGAATGTCTGTAGGCCTGCTTTCTGCCTCTCTGTCTGTTGGCCTACTTGATTCTTGTTTGGCTGTATTTGGCCCCTGTTTGTTAGACTTAGTGAGTGAGGAAGGTAATTTTGCCAGAGATATAAAGCATTGTTTCATCTCTATGGTTTTAACTCTGATCGTGGTCTCCTTGCAATTTGTAGTCTTGTCAGCCTCATCAATGGGAGTTGGCACTTCAATCTGGAAAAAAAAAATGGATTGGTATCTCCAACATACACACACACAGTCACAGAGCAGCAACCCTGGTTCAGGTTATGGAGTTAAGTGCCTTGCTCAATGGTACAATGGCAGTACATGTCAGTCCAGGTATTCAAGGATAATAACAGTAAAGGGCTCATGCCACTGATAACGTCAGCCCCCTGGACTGCATAATTCATGCAAATGATGGGGGTCACCTTGGGGTCATGATAGGGGCTGCACCAAATGATTGATGTATTATAATAATTGATTATGCTTCTGTTGTATTCATAGAAGGGGAAGGGCTATAAGACCCTCCCCCACTACATGTATAAGGTCCTGGACCACAGATTAGCAATATATGCATTACAAGATCATTTTCTAGTCTCTGCCTCTTATAAGAAACGTTATGAGCAGATGTGAGAGCCATTGCGGTCAAAACAGGGCGTCTGTGATAAAGCGCCTCAAGGCTAAAAGAGATACATAGACACAGACCCCTGCAGGGGAGTAAATAGATAAGAGACAAGTCAGACATACCACTGTAAGCCACACGGGAATGGAAAATTACTGCTGAGCCCTTAGAAAACACTGGACTATTGTTTTCTCCTGCAAGTTTGTATAACTGTATATGCATGGGCTTGGTCTCATGAGTAGAAGGTGTTGACGTAGGCAGTTACATCACTAGGGGTTGACTGCAAGCATATTAAAGCAACTTTGACCTGTTTTATTTTGCAGAACTTACTCTGAAACATACGTGCTGCGTTTCCGTTGTCAACTTCTGTCTGCAATTGCATTAATAAAGGTTTGATTGATTTACTGATTTCGCCAATAAGCCAAAGATTGACAAGGAACCTACACCAACACAAACGTGTTAAATATAACATACCTCCAAATCCTCTGCAAACTCCGGTCGATATGGTAATCCCGCCCATTCCTGCTCTTCCAATGTCTGTGGGGTTCTTCCCACTGTCTTTTCAGGTATCTCCTTACCGTCAGTCATCTCCAATAGCCTAATTTTCAGAGATTTAACCTCACTTTGACTCTGGCATATCTTTGAACACAGAGCTGCAGTACCTTTGGAGATCAAGTGGTTGATTTTGATAATAGTCTTTGTCACGAACTGTTTCATCACACATTTCAACTGGACCTAGAACAAGAAAACATATATATATATATTTTTCATTCCACAACAACCTGTTTTCAAGCTGTTTAACTATGGATAGAAAACGAATTAGCTCATACGTTAAAGGGATAATCCACCCCCAGAAATGAAAGTCCTGTCAATTTGAGGATAGTAACGTAAACTCACCCCATTCCGTACAAATGTGCGCATCCGCAACAATCAAACGAGGCTACAAAGAAAACTAATGGGACTGTAGCGACTGTGTTGACTTCAAAATCGGGGGTGTGAACTAGGTTTCTATTCAAGCGTTGATCGACATGGTAATGGCTCTATAGTATTGGAGAAATGTTGAAAAAAATGGACCCTCCGTTACATCTAGACGTGTCATGTCGTAACGTACAGCACGCATAAAGCATCTATTTCTGTCTTACAATCTCTCTCCACCAGGTGTAGCACTTCTCTCATCCTTTAAAAACAAGACATGGACAGTGACTGGGGTAAGGGGGGATACCTAGTTATTTTTTGCCTCATCATTGCATGCGATCATCATTTTCAAAGCCACTGTTTACTTGTAAGATCACTTTAGCACCGCCCTAAAAAACGATTCAAATTCAACACAAACCTTCAAATAGGTATGTAATGACACATCATATAAACTCTTTATAGTGTTTTATTTACATTTTAGAGGTGATAAGGTGATAAGTTGGACAGATCGAGTGAAAAAAAAGCTATTTTCCCACATGACATCTCTCCTTCTCACTATCACGCATTATTTTCGCTTCCCCACCCGCCATTTTTAAAAAGACCCTACGGGGCTCATTGCCTGCTTGAATTATACAGAAACGGGCAGTGTTAGGTCATGTAATTGATTCTGTTGGAAAGGTGAGAAATTGTGCTTTACAATGGTATTGACATTACAGTTGATCTGGAAGTATTACGTTTTGGGGGCGCTAAAATAAGGGCAATTGTACGGACCAAGGCGATGTACGAGTTTACGTTAGTATATTTTCTATGAGTGAGTAAAATAACTATTTTCCACATAATTTAACTTCTAAGTGGTCCGTTCTCACCACTGGAGATAAAGGATAACAAACAATCACATTTTATAACTCTTAAATAATTACATGCACTCCAGATCGCCAAACCAGCCAATATATGGCAAGGGTATATACTTGTCTAGAACACACCCATCTATTTATATCGTTAAAACAAATTATATATATTTTGCTTAGGGTGTGTTCGTAAATTCAATATGGAGTGCGCTCTGGGCCTTCGTAATTTTACTCGCCCTAGCAGAGCTGGTTAGGCTATTTTCATGTTATCCAGAGCATTGGTGACTGTAACTGTACAGCTAGCAACAATTTAATTACGCTTTTCCGCCGTGGTTTACTAACACTGGCCATATTCAAGCGGTTTCGATCATTCGTAAATTCATCAGTTATTCTGCACTCTGTCACACTCCGATGAGTGCTCTGAAATCAGAGTAGATAGCCAGAGCGAATTTACTAACGGACCATTTGATGTGTTCTATCTAAACAGTGTACCAAATTAATAACTAATTAATAACTACCATCATGCAATGTGCCCTTTGTGTCTAAGGGAAAGGGCCGTTGGTGCCATAGCAACGTCTGTACTTTGCATTGTCTGCCTCAGAGATTAACTGCAAATTGAACATGGTCTGATTGTAGACCCCTAAATTGATAGTGCGGTGTGTTCAGACGATTTTACTACTAGCTAACTACTTCACATGCTGGTAATTGTGTTTGGCTACCTAACTAGCCAGCCCAGAGAGAGCATTGCATTGTGGGCTTTGTAGTCGACTTGGGCTGCAACAGATTTCCACAACGATTTGCACGTTGATTGTATTAGTGTAATTTAACACTGCAAATCATAGGAAGTAGTGATGTTGGATGGATTATTAAACATTTTATTTGTAAAAGTAAAGTTAGCCACTTACTTTTACCTCCAACTTGGACTCCCCTGTCTTTCCTGCATCGACAATGCCTGAGCTGTGTTGTGTAGAAAAGACTGAGACCGCCATACATTTGTCAATTTCATCCTCAAACGACATCATTAATTCATCCATAATAGATACCAACTCATTATGGAAAGGATCTGGCTGCCACATCTTGTATTTGGTAGTTAATTATCAACAGCGATTGTTACATTTTTAACAAAGTACAACAACATACATAGACCGTATGACGATACACCTTCTTCTTCGGTGGGGTTTAACGGCGGTTAGCATCCAATAATGGTGCATTACCCCCACCAACTGGACTGAAGTATAAATCCATTGTTCACTGAGTGCACAAAACATTAGGAACACCTGCTCTTCCATGACACTGACCAGGTGAATCCGGAAAGAAAGTTATGACCCCTTATTGATGTCACTTGTTAAATCCACTTCAATCAGTGTAGATGAAGGGGAGAAGACAGGTTAAATAAGGATTTTTAAGCCTTGAGACATGGATCGGGAATGTGTGCTATTCAGAGGGTGAATGAGCAAGACAAAATATTTAAGAGTCTTTGAACACGGTATGGTAGTAGGTGCCAGGCGCACCGGTTTGAGTGTGTCAAGAACTGCAAAGCTGCTGGGTTTTTCACAAACAGTTTCCCGTGTGTATCAAGAATGGTACACCACCCAAAACTCATCCAGACAACTTGACACAACTGTGGGAAGCATTGGAGTCAACATGAGCCAGCATCGCTGTGGAACACTTTTGACACCTTGTAGAGTCCATGCCCACCGACGAATTGAGGCTGTTCTGAGGGCAAAAGGGGGTACAACTCAATATTAGGATGGTGCTCTTAATGTTTTGTACACTCAGTGTACTTTGTGATACGAAAAGAGAAAAATGATCTGGCCAACTAACCGGTAGTCACTAGTTACCACAGCCACAAAGTCATAAACCCCACCTATTTCTACAATTATCTTCTTAAAATGTGATTTGAAACCTAACCTTAATCGCACTGTTAACATTATTAAGACCAAAAGGCTAATGTTTCTTTATACATTTTTACGATATAGCCAATTTTGACTTTGTGGCTCTGGTAACTAGTGGGAACACAACCTACCCCACACATTAAAAACCCACCACCACATTCCACTATTTTGACCCCATCTTATCCTACACCAGGACAACGGCCTGGCAGGAACTACCATTCAACAAACCCTGTAACTCTTCTGCAGTATAATCTCATATTAGTAAGTACTTCTCTGCAGCTGCCACCACAACACCTATTTTCTGTGACTTGCATTCCATTCCGGTGGTACAGGTGATAACCACATTTAATTTGTAGGCCTATCACTATGTAGTGGAAAAAGTATACTACTCACTTTGAGCCTGTTAGGGTCCCTCACCCTTGAACCATCTTCATCTACTTTCTCCACTGACTCAGCATAGAACACCTTCTGTACAACTCTGACCCTGGCAGCCCCAACCTGCCTCTCTCGCACTTCTGATCCCCAGCAACAAGTTAGAGGTTGTCATGGTGCCGTAAGGTATCCTAGGCAGAGAGCTCTATAAATATTCTACCTATTTTTTTTTCATACATTTTAAGTGTTTTTGTAGCTTTTGTTTAAGGTATTTTGGGGGGGGGGGGGGGGTGCTCTAGGGTTTGATCACTATATCCTGTGGACTCAGAGTTGCAGGATCATGATGAAAAGTTTATATTTTGGCTTGATAGCTAGGATGTTTGGATTCTAATAAAGTGGCTTTTGGATTCCATAAATGTGGCTTTCTGTTTCATCTGTTTGGAAGTATTACACCAAGGACTGTACACTGTGTAGCAGAGGAAGTACAAAGACTGTTCAGGGAACGAACAGTGATTGACCATTCAGAGAAACAGGTGTGGTGGGCTGTTGAAGAGCTCCGGGGCTGTTTTTTATACTGTCTTTGTTTCTCCTTGTCTGTCTCATCGATGACCTCTCCCACTAAACCGACACTGCCTTTCCTACCCAAATTGTCCTCAACTTCATCCCAAGCCAACTGAGAATTTCAATCTTCATCATTTACATTTAGGATTTGTTGTTTTACTTTTTATGCACTTTGAGATTCTTTGCAAAGCCCTATACGGGTTAAAAAATGTATTCATTATAATTAGATCTGTAAATCCAAGTATGCCTAGTACGCTAGGTCTACTGTTTAGGCCAGACCTACTATGTTATGTTTGTTACTCTTTTGAGCCATTTATTTATTAAGAGGACCACAATGGAAATACATTTTCAAACGTTTGTGTCATTCTCGATGATTTTAAATGCATTATCCACATGTGGTTGTATAGTGTTTTACATGATCATATATATATATAACATGGGTACCCCTACAGTTGACACATACTGCTTCCTTCACCAATACTACACATTCCTTTGTCCCATGCCCCCCTGCACACTTCTTACATCTAGGGATCTCCCTCCTACACACTGCTGCAACATGACCATAAGTTTGGCATCTGAAACACTGTCGTGGATTCGGCACAATAGCTTTTACAGGTAACGACTCAGCATCAAAATTCAAAAAGGACAGTGTCGTGAGAATTTTGTTCTCATGTTCATTAACCAATTCAATTAAAATACTCTGTCTGTTACTAAGAATAAGTAAGGTTCTTATTAAAATGAAACAGACAGAGACAAGTCTACTTAGTCAGCAACATTTATTCTTGAGAGCTCTGCTTATCATTTCCTGTACATTGGTCTATATACCTCACATTTCATCATAAATGTCCCTCCTCCTCTCAGATACAATGGCAACATAGTTCACAAGTCTTCTCCAACTCATACATTGTCTGCCACCTGTTAAACAATCTACTACAAGCCCAAGGTCTCTCTCCTCCCTGGGTGGGGACAGAATGTCCTGTAAGGAACACAGTATTCCAGCTTGGCTGATGATAGCTCCATTTGTTTCTCACTTACACCCTGCTTACATACTAAAAAGAAACAGAAAGTCCTTGTTCTAATTCTTGACTAAAACTACACACATCAGATTTAGGTTTATGATTCTAATAAGTTTCATACAATCATTCAGTGACAGGGTAGTATTCTGTTAGTTATAGTTCTACGTTAAATGTATACATCATTTAGTCATTATTCATAAAATTCATAACAGACAGACAGTGGACATGTTTGAAAAGGATCAAAACCGTAATGTATTATGGGTAAATTGTGACTGACTGAACTACAAATAATTATGAGTAGTTATTTATGATGGAAGATGATTTGTAGATCAGTCAGTTGGCAGTCGCTTGCACTGTCGGCTGCAATGTCTAACAAGCCCAGTGACTCTTCTGTTTCACTACGATCGCAGTGGGGTCTGTGTCACACCAAACGGCGGGAGTCACAGACCCCGGGAATCTTCAACTTCAGTTGATCTACCTCCACCCTTACCGCAATTCCAGTAATCACTCCTTTCAATGGCACCCTGTTCCTGAGAACAAATCAAGTAACAGGTATTGTCCCCATTCTCTTGGCGTGGAGTGCCTGCTCTCTCTGGGTGGGAAAAGCTAATAATCACAAGCCCATCATCTGCTGGGCTGTTATCTACAGTTTTGCAACACGAGGGTCACACCATGTTACTCAGTTCTTGTCACACACACAAACAGGCAAGTAGCAAGCAGTTGTTTAATCTCATAATGATGCTCCAGTGCACAAATGCAGATACCTCACACAACCAAATTCAGATAATATGTAATATATATGGTAATGGCTATAATGTAAAATACAGAATCCCACAACACCTAATGTACCAGATTCATATTTATCATGACTATCGGTGCAAGGCTCTTAACTACACTTGCCACCACAGGTAATTTATTTTCATTATCTTCCAATTCACCTCCAGAGGTACTGGAGTACAGCTCATTCGGTTTGTACTGGACGCCAATCTTCCTCTACACACTGTCTCCCTCGATGTTGCTAGCTTCATTGGATTCAAACTCGTAACCTACTTCCTTCCATCTCATTGCCCCCAAGCCTGGAAATATACTTCCATTAGAATCCTTATCACTTTCACTGTCGGACTCCGTGTTCCACGCGTCTCCATTCTTTTCCACTATTACTTTTCATTTATGTCTCTTGACCTCCGTCCGCCATGCTCCCACTGCAAAAACTTGCAGTTGACTGCAGTCAAAGCTCTTCTACCCGCTTGACATAGAGATAAATAGTAATGGTGTATTTTTGTAGGCATTAAGTCCTCCATGATTCATTAGACAAAGCTCATGGGGAAAATGAATGCCGTTTTTGGATAAACGTCAAAAATATAGTGTGTGCTAACACACTATATGAGATCATCTTCATCAGCTAACGTCACTCTTTGTGAATTGTGAAGAATTTATGTTGTTACATTTTTTTTAAAGCACAAAGGCTTCGTAATTCAAAAAGGTTATGTTGACCTACTGTTATTATCTCCTAGAACAACACGTAGATCTCCTAAACCTGTGTGAACGTCAGACCTTACTTTCTGTGTTTCTTCCAAAACCCTATTCTTTGCCCATTCTTTTTTCCCCATAGGGATCACTAAACTAACCTGAGGTAACTCATTTCCGGGTTTTAGGACTACAATATTGACATATAGTAAGGAACTACAAGCTGGCGAGCTCTATTGCTGTGCATTATCATTACTGCCACCTGCTGTATTGGATGTCAAAACTCCGTCCCTCCATTAGCCTCATGCGCCCTCTAGTGTTCCGTCTTGTAGTGTGCATGATCTCTGATAGGGCCATGGAAATGGCGAAGGAAATAGTTTTTCGGTGTAAAAATGTTTTCTTCATAGCACAATTTTGGTGCAATTATTGCCATAACATAATTCATATCTTAATGCACAGCAATTAAAAAGGTCCCATTCAGTGAGCAAAGGCATCTACTCATAACAACGTGGATTTGCAATAACCAGCTGACTCGCGCACGGCAACAATGTATTTATCTATATTTTAATGTCCATGTATTATTAATGAATAGTAAAATTGAAGCATAATGCATGCTTTATATAGTGTGCTACTGAATGAACCATGTAGTTATATGAGCTTTTAATGCTTGGTTTCAAAGTGTTGAGGTATATGGCAGATGAATGCATATAAAACACTGCTCATTCTTGTAAATCCGTGATAAATGTTCTATTGATTGATTCTGCCTGGACAGAAAGCGGACCACACTGCCATAAAGCAATTTTGCTTACTTGACCTTCTGCCGTTAATCTTAAAAAATGTGGGCGCGTATTTCGATTTGGATTTAAAGCCAGAGCTTTCATATTGTCGCAAACCCATGTGTCGCGAAGCACGCCGCCCCAGTGAAGATGGCGGCTGAGCTGCACCCGCGCAGCGGAAAACTGATCGGACTGTCGAATTCGAACAGAACCGCTCAGCGGAACCAACCAGTCCAAGAATTTAACCACGGGTTGGTTCTAAGCAGAGAGCCACTGAGGGACCGGGATGTATTCACCGTCCGTATTGACAAGAAGGTAAACATAGCTGTCACTTTCAGCTCGGTGGGGGAGAGAGATGGGAATGCGAGGAGAGAGTGCATCCCGTGCCAGTGGGACGGAGTCTCTCTGTTGTCCGCAGTGGTGCTCGTGTCTTATTCAGTCCTCTTTGGGCGTGCGCAGTTTGACAATCAAGCAGTACAGTTTAGGTTTACTAGCGATCGTTTTAGCCATATCCTGTCCAAAATGTACTGCAACACATTTGCATTGGCACATTGACAACAACACTTGTTCAACACAATTAGCTAGCTAGCTCTGTGTGGTCCAGTCCATATACAGTGTATACTTTTTTTTTACGAAGGTAAAGTCAACTAGCGACATCTTCGCTACCAATTGCAAGGCTAATTTTACAGTAACGCTAGCTAAGCTATAGCTAATGTTAGCCATACTAGTGATCTTTTCGTGTGTGGATCGAACCAGTAAGTGCCTCGCTCTGTCAACACGGTAACGTTAGCTTTCAACGGCTAACTAACTAGCTATTGCTAGCCAAATGAATGACATATTATTACCACGACCAACATTTAGCCGGATAGATTCACTACTGTATACCAACGTTAGCTCGTTTAGTTAGCCATGAGTTTGCATGTTTGAAATGTAAGGTAGCGAGCTACTGTCGCTAGGTAACGTTAGCTATATCTCTAAGTTAGCTAACTAGCAACAGTCACTTGGTTGACCGCACACAGGCAGCAGCATTTTTCAGTTGTTGATGTCTAGCTAGTCATAGAGGTCTACCTACAGCTAGACGAGAGAAGCCAACTGGTTGAGTCAAGTTAACCTGTCTGTCAGGTAGGCCATATGTCAATACTGTGGTCTTGACCAAAGATATAGAACCCCATATGGTCTCGTCTTGATAAGCAAAATAAAGGCAAAGCAGATATCAGTTGTGTCCTAATTGGTGTATGGTCAACTCAAGACCAAAGTTGACAAAACAACTAACCCTGTGTCAGTGGTTAGGGGGAAACCTCACTCGACTCTGAATAGGCTCATTCCTGAAAAGCATAGCTGTAGTTTATCTGGATTATTGGGCCTCTTTGTGATACACATTGATATCACTGCGTTTACACAGGCAGCATAATTCTGATCTTTTTTCTCTAACTGATGTTTTTACCAATCAGATTAGATCTTTTGCCAATAATTTGGCAAAAACTCAATTGTGCTGCCTGTGTAAACATAGCCATTGGGCTTGTTCAAAGTGACTGATCTACAAATCACCTTGCATCATAAATAACTACTTATTAGTGTATATAACTACTCACAATGTATAATGATTTGATGCTCTCCAACACGGCCAATGTTTCGAGCCAACCGTTAGTTACTGTTTCTGTTAAAAGGTCTGCCTGCCTATGCAACATTTAGACTTCTTATCTCTATGCCGACCGCAGCACCTAGTTTGCCTGTAATCTAATTTTAGCGAAGATAGCCATGATTATCGGTCTGCCGGCCCATTGGTGACCCTCACACCTGTGGGTTTTTGGCAGAGGGCACTAGTACTGTCTCCTCCAATGCCATTTTAGCCCAACTGGGGTAGCACACAGCTCAGTGAACATGTATAGAGGGTGTATCCTTCAACCACTTGTAATGCCACTCTAGAAATCACTAGCTTGTCACATGAATAACAAACTCGCACAACAAGCTTTCACATGAAGAGCATAGCTAACTAGATGGATAACATTAACAACAGATAGGCCTATATCCCTCCCGGCAGTGAGTTACCCGTTTTCTCACTGGCGATAGTTTCATGGCCAGTATCATCTCATGTATCAAAGCTATAATGGACCGCTATCCGTAATTGCATGACGGAAATCAATGTCTGTGCTGTACAGTCAGTGCAACAAACTTGGCATTGTTGCTACAGTAATGCTATTTATAGACATTGATAGAGCTTGTGTCTTGTCCTGCAATCGGACAACAGGCAAATGCACCAAAACCAAGCAGCTAGATTGATATACGACAGCTTGTTCGGCGTGGAATATGATGGTGTTTGTTGGTAATAGTGACAGTAGCATATTATGCGGGATGGTCGTTTGGTAAGCACTAATGTAGTATGTGCCTGCCTCTCCCCCTGGCTGCTAGTCTTTGTAGTGTATGTGTATGTGTGTGTGTCAGAGAGAGATAAGGAGCAGCAGCAGCTTGTATTCACAGATGTGTTTGTGTATGCATTCGTTTGCAGATTAGTGTGTATGTGTGCTGGAGAGAGAGACCGAGAGATGGATGCAGCATTTTAGTGTGTGAGAGAGGGTCTACATCAGATTTAGAATGTGCTTGCAAGGATGAATACCGCAATAACAGATGTGTTTTTCAGTATCACCAAATGTGTAGGCCAATGTCACCACATTTTGTGATACTGAAAATTACAACATCTGGTGTTACGGCATTCAGCTGACCTTTTTTTACAAGGAGACGTGTGTACCTAAGTTGAAAAATGTAGGCGCACAAAAATACATTTAGGAGCAGTGATGCTCCTAAATTAAGATTCCAGGTCCCATAGCAAAATATTTAGGCACATATGTGAGTAGAATGTTTGCACTGTAGAGCCCTGCTCTAAATTGAATTCCTCTGCCTCAATTTACAGTATATTATTTACTCTTGGTCTGTCTTTAACCCAGCTCAACCTCTTGTACTCTCTGACCTGCCTTCACCTGTCCTCGCTATCTGTAAGCCTACTGTGATACATTTACTGACTTGTTTTAATTTGATGGACTTTACTCTGCTTTTTGGTCTTCAAGTCAAATGTGAGTTTGTTGTTCACAGAATGTACACTCTATTAGTATTTGGTAGCATTGCCTTTAAATTGTTTAACTTGCGTCAAATGTTTCGGGTAGCCTTCCACAAGCTTCCCACAATAAGTTGGGTGAATTTTGGCCCATTTTGGCCCAGAAGATAGGATATGCATATAATTGGAAGATTTGGATAGAAAACACTCAAGTTTCCAAACTGTATGATTTTTTTTTTTGTTGATGTAGTTTTCTATTCAATGCTATGATAGTATCCATTGATTTAGGACTCACATTGCAGTTCCTATGCCTTCCACTAGATGTCAACAGTCTTTAGAAATTGTTTCAGGCTTGTATTCTGAAAAATGAAGGAGTAAGAGCAGCCTGAATGAGTGGACTCTGCCGTGTCACAGAGCTTTTTCAAGCGTGCGACCGAGAGAGTGCCTTAATTGTTTATCTTTTATATTGACAACGTTATTGTCTGGTTGAAATATTATCGATTATTTAGGCTAAAAACAACCTGAGGATTGAATATAAACATGGTTTGACATGTTTCTATGAACTTTACGATACAATTTGGATTTTTTTCTGCCTGTTGTGACTGCGTTTGAGCCTGTGGATTACTGAAGAAAACATGCGAACAAAACAGGTTTTTGGAAATAGAGACTTTATCGAACAAAAGGAACATCTTCTGAGTGCAAACTTATGAAGATCATCAAAGGTAAGTGATTAATTTAATCTATTTCTGACTTGTGTAACTCTTCTACTTGGCTGGTTACTGTTTATAATGATTTGTCTGCTGGGCTATGTTCTCAAATAATTGTAAGGTATGCTTTTGCCGTAAAGCATTTTTTAAATCTGACACCGTGGTTGGATTCACAAGAAGTTAATCTTTAAACCTATGTAAAATAGTTGTATCTTTTCTGAATTTTTATAAACCTTGCCCTGGGGTGGTTTAGAGTGTTGGACTAGTAACCGAAAGGTTGCATGTTCGAATCCCCGAACTGACAAGGTACAAATCTGTCGTTCTGCCCCTGAACATGCAGTTAACCCACTGTTCCTAGGCCGTCATTGAAAATAATAATTTGTTCTTAACTGACTTGCCTAGTAAAATAAAGGTAAAAAAATATATATATATATATATTCATCTCTAGGAGACCGAAGGCGTCTCCCTCCTGAGCGGTATGACGGCTGCGTGGTTCCATGGTGTTTATACTTGCATACTTTTGTTTGTACAGATGAATGTGGTACCTTCAGGCATTTCGAAATTGCTCCCAAGGATGAACCAGACTTGTGGAGGTCTACAAAAAAAATTCTGAGGTCTTGGCTGATTTCTTTTGATTTTCCCATGATGTCAAACAAAGAGGCACTGAATTTGAAGGTAGGCCTTGAAATACATACACAGCTACAACTCCAATTGACTCAAATTATGTCAATTAGCCTATCAGAAGCTTCTAAAGCCATGACACCATTTCTGGAATTTTCCAAGCTGTTTAACCTCTTTAGGGTATGTGGGACGCTAGCTATATATATATATATATATATTAATATTTGAATTTGGCGCTCTGCAATCTCACTCGATTTTGGCCAGGTGGGACGCTAGCGTCCCACATACCCTAAAGAGGTTAAACAGCTTGGAAAATTCCAGAAATGGTGTCATGGCTTTAGAAGCTACTTTGGTGCGAAAAGTGCAAAACAATCCCAGAACAGCAGCAAAGGACCTTGTTAAGATGCTGGAGGAAACGGGTACAAAAGTATCTATATCCACAGTAAAACGAGTCCTATAATGACATCCTGAAAGGCCGCTCAGGAAGAAGCCATTGCTCCAAAACCGCCATAAAAAAAACATACTATGGTTTGCAACTGCACATGGGGACAAAGATCAGACTTTTCAGAGAAATGTCCTCTGGTCTGATGAAACGAAAATAGAACAGTTTGGCCATAATGACCATCATTATGTTTGGAGTAAAAAGGGGGTGTCGTGCAAGCCGAAGCATCATGTTGTGGGGCAGCTTTGCTGCAGGAGGGACTGGTGCACTTCACACAATAGATGGCATCATGAGGGAGGGAAACAAATTATGTGGATATATTGAAGCAACATCTCAAGACATCAGTCAGGAAGTTAAAGCTTGGTCACAAATTGATCTTCCAAATGGACACTGACCTCAAGCATACTTCCAAAGTTGTGGAAAAATGGCTTAAGGACAACAAAGTCAAGGTATTGGAGTGGCCATCACAAAGCCCTGACCTCAATCCTATAGAACATTTGTGGGCAGAACTGAAAAGGTGTGTGTGAACAAGGAGGCCTACAAACCTGACTCAGTTACACCAGCTCTGTCAGGAGGAATGGGCCAAAATTCACCCAACTTATTGTGGGAAGCTTGTGGAATGCTACCCAAAACGTTTGACCCAAGTTTAACAATTTAAAGGCAATGCTTCCAAATACTAATTTAGTGTATGTAAACTTCTGACCCACTGGGAATGTGATGAAAGAAATAAAAGCTGAAATAAATTATTCTCTCTACTATTATTATGACATTTCACATTCTTAAAATAAAGTGGTGATCCTAACTGACCTAAGACAGGGAATTTATTACTAGGATTAAATGTCAGGAATTGTGAAATACTGAGATTAAATGTATTTGGCTAAGGTGTATGTAAACTTCCGACTTCAACTGTACATGCATGCATGCATACATACACACATGCATACATACACACACAGTACCTTTCAAAAGTTTGGACACAACTACTCATTCAAGGGTTTTTCTTTATTTTTACTGTTTTCTACTTTGTAGAATAATAGTGAAGACATCAAAACTATGGAATAGCACATATGGAATCATGTAGTCATCCAAAAAAAGAGTTAAACAAAATAATATATTTTATATTCATCAAAGTTGCCACCCTTTACCTTGATGACAGCTTTGCTCACTCTTGGCATTCTCTCAACCAACTTCACCTGGAATGGTTTTCCAACAGTCTTGAAGAAGTACCCACATATGCTGAGCACTTGTTGGCTGCTTTTCCTTCACTTTGCGGTGCAACCCATCCCCAAACCATCTCAATTGGGTTGAGGTCGGGTGATTGGGGAGGCCAGGTCTTCTGATGCAGCACCATCACTCTCCTTGGTCAATTAGCCCGTACACAGCCTGGAGGTGTTTTGGGTCATTGTCCTGTTGGAAAAACAAATGACAGTCCCACTATGCGCAAACAGATGGGATGGCGTATCGCTGCAGAATGCTGCGGTAGCCATGCTGGTTATGTGTGCCTTGAATTCTAAATAATCAGACAGTGTCACCAGCAAAGCACCATTACACCACCTCCTCCATGCTTCACGGTGGGAACGACACATGCGGAGATCTCGCTTCTCATTGCTTATTTGAGCTGTTCTTGCCATAATATGGACTTGGTCTTTTACCAAATAGGGCTATCTTCTGTATGCCAACACAACTGATTTTGCTCAAACGCATTAAGAAGGAAAGAAATTCCACAAATGAACAACGCACACCTGTTAATTGAAATGTCTTGACTATTATTCTACAATGTAGACAATAGTAAAAATAAAGAAAAACCCTTGAATGACTAGGTGTGTCCAAACTTTTGTATGGTACTGTATATATGCTAATAACAAAGGAATAAGGAAATAAGAATTGCAATATTTTATTTGGAATAACATTGGAAGGCTATACTTAAGCAATATGGCCCAAGGAGGTGTGATATATGGCTAATATACCACGGCTAAGGGTAGTTCTTAAGCACGACACAGCGCGGAGTTCCTGGAAACAGCCCTTAGCTGGGGTATATTTGCTATATCACAAACCCCCGAGGTGCCTTATTGCTATTATAAACTGTTGACCAACGTTATTAGAACAGTAAAAATAACTTTTGTCATACCCGTGGTATACGGTCTGATATACTATGACTGTCAGCCAATCATCATTCTGGGCTTGTACCACCCAGTTTATAAAATGTATTGTACATTACTGACTAGATCTAAAAAGGGACATAAAAACAAATAGATGAACTAGAAGCCTAAATAAATGTCACTTTCTTCTGCAGGTGAACTCATGGAGCGGCTCCGTAGAGATTGGGGTGACTGCTCTGGACCCGGCTTGTCTCGATTTCCCCAGCAGCGCTACGGGTCTGAAGGGAGGCTCCTGGATCGTCTCTGGCTGCTCAGTCCTACGCGACGGCCGCTCCGTTCTCGAGGAGTACGGCCGTGACCTGGACCAGCTGGCCGAGGGCGACCGCGTGGGCATACAGGTAAGTAGGATAGTGGTTAAGAGAGGCGAACCAGTGGCGGGAAGGTCACCACCGGTTTAAGCCCTGCACCGGGAACTGAATTGGTAACAGGAGGGGTACTGGTCACTGAGCCTTGCCGTTGTGTCCTTGAGGAAGGCACTCAATCTCTACAATTGCTCTCCATCCAGGGGGGCTGCTCTATGGCTGACCTTGTGCCTCTCAACTCTGTGTGTGTATTTGGGGAGATTGAGATGTCTTTCTCTAAAAATTTAATATTGCTATTCTTATTTCTGCCCTCCTATTCAGCGGAGCGCCCGTGGCGAGCTTCACCTGTGGGTGAACGGGCATGACTGTGGTGCAGCTGCCAGCGGTCTCCCGACGCGCCTCTGGGCGGTGGTGGACCTCTACGGCAAGTGTACGCAAGTGACTGTGTTGAGCTGCGAGCCGCCCTCCTCGATGGAGAGAGATACGGAGAGGGAGGCGGTGGAGGGGCATGAGGAGGTGGTGGTGTGCGGGGTCCGGGAGGGAGACACCGAGGATCTGACGTCAGTGGTGAATCTGGCAGCAGCGACAAACGGGACGACAGAGGAAGGTAGGAGTTGTTTTTGTTTGTAATGTTTGTGTTAAAAGATATGGTTCGTTGTGTCATTGTGTGAAAGGTTGTAGAAGTGTAAATAAGGGAAAGACGGACTCCTGTCTCTCTCACTCTTGTTCCTTTATCTCAGTGCCGGAGCTCCCTCCTATTCACAACCGACCTGACAAGTTCCCCAACAACATAGAGCCTGAAACGGGTACGAAAATAAAACTCCCCCAAGTCTCTACCTGAATATCTATTACATTTGGTCAATGATGCCACAGTATTGACTGTCTCTCTTTCTTTCCATTTCTCTCTTTTCTGTCTGTCTTTCTTTCTCTCCCCCTGTAGCTCTGACGGAGCACCAGCTCTTTGACGTGTTCAACAATGCCATCGTGTCCCTCTACC
Organism: Oncorhynchus kisutch; assembly: GCF_002021735.2. Taxonomy (NCBI): domain Eukaryota; kingdom Metazoa; phylum Chordata; class Actinopteri; order Salmoniformes; family Salmonidae; genus Oncorhynchus; species Oncorhynchus kisutch. The sequence continues at coordinate 27,483,828 of NC_034182.2, forward strand.
GCTCAGAGGACGAGGGCGGAGGAGGACGAGACCTGGGGGGAGGAACAGGGACAGACTCTGGGACAGGAGGTAGAGGGGACAGGGGGAGCAGCAGCGGCGGGGGAGCTGTCAACAGTAACGGTAGTAACAGTGACAGCGGGGCCGGGACCGGCAATACCGGAAGCACCAATAACAGCCCCGCAGGAGGGGCGGGACTTGGGGCGGTGACGGGCGGGATGATGACCAATGACGCGCTGCTGTTCCATGAGAAGTGCGGTACGCTGATCAAGCTGAGCAACAACAACAAGACGGCGGAGAGGCGGAGGCCGCTGGATGAGTTCAACAACGGCGTGGTCATGACCAACCGGCCGCTCCGACACAACGAGATGTTTGAGGTGCGGCCTATGACTGGCTCCAATACTGAGATGTGAATGCTTAGAATGACAAAGCGCGGGGTTTAGAGAAAAGAGTAAAGAATACACGTGCTGTCATATTAATGATTAAACGCATGTATAGCTGACACCCGCTGTTATACCTGTTTACAAAATGTTTATCTGTTCGGACGGCGGGGTGAAGTGTCACCATTTTGCTATTACATCACAATTTAAGGCTGCTCCTCTTCATATGATAAAGCTGGAGGCTTCAGATTAGCCAATTAATATTCATGATGTTACTGCCACAGGCTGTGAATAGATAATTGCATTTGAATCTGCTGGATTGCAGCTTGATATGAATAATATATTGTAAATTGGTGAATGTTTCTATATTCTGGAGGATACAGGGTGAGAGAATTCACTAGACACCAAAAGGACTGAAGCTGGGAGCGACTGCCTAAACTTGTCCAATAACAAACGCTTACTTAAGTTTTCTGTCGTCGCAAAACGCTTCGAGTGAATACGCCCCTGGTTTCTGTTGCCACAGATCCGTATAGATAAGCTGGTGGACAAGTGGTCGGGGTCGATTGAGATCGGCGTGACAACACACAACCCCAACAACCTGGACTACCCTGCCACAATGACAAATCTGCGCTCAGGTATGTAACACACACACAGAACGGCAAGATGTATTATTCTGTGTGCAGTTTTTTGTGGAATAAATCATGTTACAGTACGTATTAAGTTCATGCAACGTGTGTGTTTTTCTTGCCTTCCCAGGTACAATCATGATGAGTGGCTGTGGGATCCTGACTAACGGCAAGGGGACCCGTCGGGAGTACTGTGAATTCAGCCTAGACGAACTGCAGGTCAGTAACACACACACACACACACACACACAACCTAACAGAGACACGCAGCCTAATGCCTTATGTGTCACTGTCTTCCAGGAAGGGGATCACATAGGCCTGATGCACAAGGCCAGCGGAGCTCTTCACTTCTACATCAATGGCATCGACCAAGGTGAGAGTCACGCCATGAGCATCCGTCAATGTAACGAGGGATTGAATGGCTGTAGCGTGGCGTTGGAGGGATAGTCGCTTAGTGCTCGTCCATTGGTATAGTAGTAACCTTGCGGCGACCTAAGGAGAGACAAACCATGAAGCGAAAATGCATTAAATATTTTATTTCATAACCATTTCAACAATGTGTATTTTAATGTTTTACATACTCGTTGTTATTTGATGTATTGCTTACATAATTGTCATGCAGTGCTGATTTTTGCCTCGTACAATGTAAAAATCATGGTAGTTTCAAGAAATGCATACAATTGCAAATCATTATCATATTTCATCAATGACCTCAATTTGACCTCTGACCCTGTCCCTAGGCGTGGCGGCGGCCCAGACACCTCCCATGGTCTACGGAGTGGTCGACCTCTACGGCATGGCGGTCAAGGTGACCATCGTCCACAATCACAACCACAGCGACCGTCTGCGTCGCAACAACGCCATAATGCGGGCGCTGTCCCCCGACGTGGGCCGCCCCCGGCCCACCCTCTCCCTCACCTCCGACCTTGACGCCACTGACCGCCTCCTCTTCCACACCAACTGTGGGCAAAAGGCAGCCATCATCAGTGAAGGCAGGACTGCTCTTCGCCCTCAGTACGTAACCATGGCTTTGTTCCAAATAATATTATTACCAACTGTCTGTAAGATTCAAATGGTCAGTTTACAGCCCTTTCTGTATTTGTAGAAAAGGACCAGTCGACTCCGTAGACAGTTTAGGATAAGGATATAATTTTCAACATCAGAAATACAGATATTTGTTTTCTCTAGAAGTAATGGTGCACTCCTATTACACTCTCACAGGTCAAAAATAGGAGCTATTCTTATGTGATGACCTCTGACCCTGCCTCCGAGGCGTGGCAACATCGTTGCAGTCCATTACCAACTCAATGACGACATTGTGCTTGCTCTTTGGGGTCTAGGCCAGGCTACTGTAAAAGTACTTTTTGACTCTAGCTGATGTTAAAGGGCCTTTATCAATAATGATGTGTATGTATGTATGTAGGTAGGTAGGTAGGTAGGTGACATGCCTTATACAGTATATTGCTAAATAGATAAATAAATAGATAAAATTGATTTGATTGTGTGAATATTTCCTCGGGCAGTGCGACGGACGACTTCAACCACGGCGTGGTCCTGAGTGGCCGCCCACTGCGCTCCAACGAGGTGTTCCAGGTGCGCATCGACAAGATGGTGGACAAGTGGGCGGGCTCCATTGAGATTGGCGTGACCACGCACAACCCCGCCTACCTGCAGCTGCCCTCCACCATGACCAACCTGCGCTCAGGTAATACCAACCAATCAGGTAATACCATCCTCTTACCCCTAGACACCCCAGATAATACCGACCTCTTACCCCCTAGACACCCCAGATAATACCGACCTCTTACCCCCTAGACACCCCAGATAATACCGACCTCTTACCCCCTAGACACCCCAGATAATACCGACCTCTTACCCCCTAGACACCCCAGATAATACCGACCTCTTACCCCCTAGATAATACCATCCTCTTAGCACTAGACCCCCCAGATAATACCGCCTCTTACCCCCTAGACACCCCGGATAATACCGACCTCTTACCCCCTAGACACCCCGGATAATACCGACCTCTTACCCCCTAGACACCCCGGATAATACCGACCTCTTACCCCCTAGACACCCCAGATAATACCGACCTCTTACCCCCTAGATAATACCATCCTCTTACCACTAGACCCCCCGGATAATACCGACCTCTTACCCCCTAGACAGCCCGGATAATACCGACCTCTTACCCCCTAGACAGCCCGGATAATACCGACCTCTTACCCCCTAGACAGCCCGGATAATACCGACCTCTTACCCCCTTGACACCCCGGATAATACCGACCTCTTACCCCCTAGACACCCCGGATAATACCGACTTCTTGCCCCAGTTAACACCGACCTCTTATTTTTAGCTAGGTTGAGTTTCCACCTCATACCCTCTGAGCAGTGTCTATGGATAGGGTCTTTATTCATCTACTTTTTCATACTCCAATGTACAGTATGTTTGGAAAGAGGTATAGATTGACTGATGATATTTCTCAGGGACGTGGATGATGACCGGGAATGGAGTGATGCACAACGGAACCACCATACTGGACGAGTATGGACACAACCTGGACCGACTCAAAGTGAGTGGGAAATCTACTTTACAGTCAGCCTTATATTATCAAACTCTACCCCCCCCTCCCTTCTCTCTTTTTTTACCCCTGTTGCTCTCACTCTTTCCCTCACTATCAACATATGACACTATCATTTGACTACTTACTGCCTCTTGTGTTTCGTAGTTGTCAATTTAACACTCTGAGCTCTCTCTCCCCCCCCCCAGGCGGGGGACACAGTGGGCGTGGTGCGTAAGGAGGACGGGAGCCTCCACTTCTTTGTGAACGGGGTGGCGCAGGGACCGGCGGCGTGGAACGTCCCGCCCAGCGTCTATGCCGTGGTGGACCTCTACGGCCAGGCCGCACAGGCCACCATCATGGACGACATGGGTGAGAGGGATGGGATGGGGGGGGGGGGGGGGTGTAGAGAGACGGGCGGGAGGAAGGTAGAGAGTTTCACAAGAACATTCTAAAGGCTGCTAGTGTGTCAACTAACTTTTTGTCTCCACAACCATTCATGACTAAACCCATCTCTCTCCCCCCTCTCCAGCGGACCTCCCCCCTCTCCCAGAGGACAGCTCGGAGGGCCCCACCGTCATGTCGCCCGGCAGCCCATGCTCGGTTGCCGGGGGCAACAGTGCCAACGACCTGCGCTTCCACCAGCTGCACGGCACCAACGCCGTGATCACCAACGGGGGGCGAACTGCCCTCAGACAGAACTGTCGCTCCGAGTTCAACGACGCCATTGTCATCTCCAACAGGTCAGTGTGACACACACACACACACACACACAATCGTAATTTCCAACAGGTCAAAAGGTACACACACACACACACATATCACCTGTGTGTGTCAAGACTGTGTTGTCCATTGCTAGGTGCCTTCGAGACGGAGAGCTCTTTGAGATAGTCATTCAGAAGATGGTGGACCGTTGGTCGGGGTCAATAGAAGCAGGTAAGATAATGGCAGGTAAGGCGTCTCTATTTTACCCCTCTCAAACTTCACACAGCCCTATCCACACCCACAGCAGAGGGGTGATGTGTTTGTCTGTGTGTGTTCTGTCCAGGTGTGACTTCCATCAGGCCAGAAGAGCTGGAGTTTCCTAACACCATGACGGATATAGACTACGACACCTGGATGCTTAGGTAAGGGTTTATGTTTGTTTGTGTTCAAACCCAGGTGTCCTGCTGCGCGCCTGGGAGCTAATGAAACGTTTTCAGGTCTCTTTGGACATGTGTGGTTCACCTAGCTGTCTTTGTTACGCCTGAAGAAACAGTAATTGAAACGTTTTACCTCTCCCCCGCATTCCAGTGGCACGGCCATCATGCAGGACGGCAACACCATGCGTAACAACTACGGCTGTGACCTGGACTCCCTGACCACGGGCAGTAGGATCGGCATGATGCGCTCGGCCACCGGCGACCTCCACTACTACATCAATGGGGTGGACCAGGGTGTGGCCTGCACCGGACTGCCGCCAGAGAAAGGTGAGTGGAACCAGTTGTCATGTATATCTTATCACAACCCCATGTACAGTGCCCTCAAGTATTCAGACCCCTTGACTTCCTCCACATTTTGTTACCTTACGGCCTTATTCTAAAATGGATTAAATTGTTTTGTCCCCCTCATCAATCTACACACAATACTCCATAATGACCAAGCAAAAATGGGTTTAGAAATTTTTGCTAATTTGTTACAAATAAAAAAAACTGATAGCATTTACATGCGTATTCAGACCTTTTACTCAGTACTTTGTTGAAGGACCTTTGGCAGTGATTACAGCATTGAGTTTTCTTGGGTATGACATTACAAGCTTGGCAGACCTGTATTTGGTGAGTTTCTCCCATTCTTCTCTGTAGATCCTCTCAAGCTCTCTCATGTTGGATGTGGAGCGTCGCTGGACAGCTATTTTTAGGTCTCTCCAGAGATGTTTGATCGGGTTTATGACCGGGCTCTGTCTGGGCTACTCAAGGACATTCAGAGACTTGTCCCGAAGCCACTCCTGCATTGTCTTGGCTGTGTGCTTAGGGTTGTTGTCCTGTTGGAAGCTGAACCTTCGCCCCAGTCTGAGGTCCTGAGCAGGTTTTCATCAATGATCTCTCTGTACATTGCTCTGTTCGTCTTTGCCTCAATCCTGACTAGTCTCCCAGTCTCTGCCGCTGAACAACATCCCGACACTGCCACCACCATGCTTCACCATACAGATGGTGCCAGGTGTCCTCCAGACTTGATGTGTGGCATTCAGGCCTAAGAGTTCAGTCTTGATTTCATCAGACCAGAGAATCTTGTTTCTCTGGTCTGAGTGTCTTTAGGTGCCTTTTGGCAAACTCCAGGTGGGCTGTCTTTTACTGAGGAGTGGCTGGTGGAGTGCTTCAGAGATGGTCCTTCTGGAGATGTCCTTCTGGAAGGTTCTCCCATCTCCACAGAGGAACTCTAGAGCTCTGTCAGAGTGACCATCGGGTTCTTGGTCACTTCCCTGACCAAGGCCCTTCTCTCTGATTTGAATCCGTTTGGCTGGGCGGCCAGCTCTAGGAAGAGTCTTGGTGGTTCCAAACTTCTTCCATTTAAGAATGATGGAGGCCACTGTGTTCTTGGACTTTCAATGCTGCAGACATTTTTTGTTACCCTTCCCCAGATCTGTGCCTCGACACAATCCTGTCTCGGAGCTCTACGGACAATTCTTTCGACCTCATGGCTTGGTTTTTGCTCTGACATGCACCGTCAGCTGTGGGACATTTTATATAGACCTGTGTCCCTTTCCAAATCATGTCCAATCAATTTAATTTACCACAGGTGGACTCCAAGTTGTAGAAACATCTCAAGAATGATCAATGGAAACAGGATGCAGCTGAGTTCAATTTCGAGTCTCATAGCAAAGCGTCTGAATACTTATGTAAATAAGGTATTTCTATTTTTTTATTTGCGCAAATGTCTAAACCTGCTTTTGCTTTGTCATTATAGGGTATTGTGTGTCGATTGCTGAGGATTATATTTATTTGAATCCATTTTAGAATAAGGTTGTAACGAAATGTGGAAAAAGTCAACGGGTCTCAATACTTTTCTGACGGCACTGTATGTGCTAGGGGTCTCATGAATTGATTAAAATGGAATTGATAGCGCAGGAATGGCTTCAGGACACTATCTTGGCTGTTTGCTAAGGGTCTTTTTAGTTAGCTGCCACAAGCATCTCTGAATAAATACACTTAGCAGCTCTTTTATGCTAAAATATCACTGCTATTTAGATATTTTACTTTTTATTTGTCAATATTCGTCTTATTAAGATTAATTGTCTTTGTCAAGGGAGACTTTCCAAAACACTCTCCTTCCCTCCCTCCCTCCATTAGAGGTGTATGCGGTGATAGACCTGTACGGTCAGTGTGTCCAGGTGTCCATCACCAGTTCCTCTGGCCCTCTGGACAACAGTCTGTGTACCAGCAACATAACAGAGAAGAGCTTCCCCATACACTCACCAGGTACGCACCACGGACGTGTGTTTTCTCCCAGGTTCCGGATTGAAATAAATTGTTAAACAACAGACCGCAAATGAACTGGCTCACATCTCCTTTTCCCCTGTGCATGTGTCTCTTTCTGTACGTGTGTGTGTGTGTAGTGGCAGGCGTGGCCCACCGGCTTCACAGTAAACATGGTAAGAACGTGGTTCTTCTGGGAGAGGGCTGCCAGGCCGTCCGGGTAGGAGGATACGCTCATGGCATCGTCTTCAGTGCCAAGGAACTCAAAACAGACGAATTGTTCGAGGTGAGCCAAGGCAGGGGGAATACCATGGAGAGGTATTCAAGGTGTGAAAGTAGAGTTGCTGGGGTGGAGTTTAGCATCTTTTTTTTTTTTTTTTTTGGTAAAGCTCTTATACAGTGCCTTCTGAAAGTATTCAGACCCCTTGATTTTTTTAAAAGTTACAGCCATATTCTAAAATGTATTCATTAAATGTTTTCCTCATCAATCTACACAATACCCCATAATGACAAAGGGAAAACAAGTTTCTTTTGACATTTTTGCAAATGTATTTAAAAAAACAAGAACCGATACCTTTGCCATGAGACTTGAAATTGAGCTTTCTGAGAATTCTGTTTCCATTGATTATCCTTGATGTTTCTACAACTTGATTGGAGTCTACCTGTGGTAAATTCAATTGATTGGACATAATTTGGAAAGGCACACACCTGTCTATATAATGTCCCATAGTTGACAGTGCATGTTAGAGCAAAAACCAAGCCATGAGGTTGAAGGAATTGTACGTAGAGCTCAGACAGGATTGTGTCGAGGCACAGATCTGGGGAAGGGTACCAAAAAATGTCTGCAGCATTGAAGGTCCCCAAGAACACAATGGCCTCCATCATTCTTACATGGAAAAAGTTTGGAACAAACTGAGAAATCGGGGGGGAGAAGGGCCTTGGTCTGCGAGGTGACCAAGAACCCGATGGTCACTCTGACAGAGCTGCAGAGTTCCTCTGTGGAGATGGGAGAATCTTCCAGAAGGACAACGATCTCTACAACACTCTACCAATCAGGCCAGACGGAAGCCGCCACTCAGTAAAAGTCACGTGACAGCCCGCTTGGAGTTTGCCAAAAGGCACCTAAAGGACACTCGGCCCATAAGAAACAAGATTCTCTGATCTGATGAAACCAAGGTTGAACTCTTTGGCCTGAATGCCAAGCATCACGTCTTGACATCTGGCACCATCTTTACGGTGAAATATTGTGGCAGCATCATGCTGTGTGGATGTTTTACAGTGGCAGGGACTGGGAGACTCGTCTCAGGGTCAAGGGAAAGATGAACGGAGCAAAGTACAAAGAGATCATTGATGAAAACCTGCTTCAGAGCACTCCAGACCTCCGGTGGGGGGCGAAGGTTCACCTTCCAACAGGACAACGACCCTAAGCAAACAGCCAAGACCGCACAGGAGTGGCTTCGGGAAAGTCTCTGAATGTCATTGAGTAGCCCAGCCAGAGCCCGGACTTGAACCCGATCGAACATCTCTGGAGAGAATTGAAAATAGCTGTGCAGTGACACTCTCCCCATCCAACCTGACAGAACTTGAGAGGATCTGTAGAGAAGAATGGGAGAAACTCCCCAAATACAGGTGTGCCAAGCTTGTAGCGTCATACCCAAGAAGACTTGAGGCTGTTATCGCTGCCAAAGGTGCTTCAACAATGTACTAAATAAAGGATCTGAATACTTATGTAAATGTAATATTTCATATCTATTTTTTTAATACATTTGCTAAAATTTCAAAAAACCTGTTTTTACTTTGTCATTATGGTGTATTGTGTGTAGAATAATGAATAAAAAACAATTTCACCAATTTTAGAATACGGCTGTAACAAAATGTGGAAAAAGTCAAGGGGTCTGAATACTTTCCGAATGCACTGTAGGTGATTGTAATTGAGGAATTGTAAATTACATTTTTTTTCCATCCAGCAAAACAAGTAAATTCTTTATCACTCCATTTTTGCCATCACTAGTACTCATCCTCTTCTTCCTCTCTCTTCTTCCTTTCCCACCATCCCAACCCCCAGGTGAAGATAGACGAGGTAGATAACCAGTGGTCTGGTTCCCTCCACATGGGTCTGACTAGCCTGGCCCCTCCAGAGCTGCCCTCCTGCCCCATGTCGGGCCTGTCCCCCTCCCTCACACAGCTCCGCGCCAAGGTCACCTGGCTGCTGGCAGGGTCAGAGGTCAGACGCAATGGGGTCCTCCAAAGACAGAACTACGGGGCATCCCTGGACAGATTGACGGTGAGAGAAGGAGAGGGGAGGGAGTGGAGAAGGAACAACGTGTCAGAGAGAACTTGGATATAAAGATGGTGACTAGTGTGTTGTGAAAAACTATCCAAAAAGTAGGCAGAGACTATTGGAGTATAATAATGAACCTATAATCAAGCAGCTTCAGGCGAGATCCATCTCTTCAGCATAGTCAGAGAAAGAACTCCCCTGCAGCTACTGGATTTAAAGGTTCATTATTATACTTCAATAGTCTCTAGAAAAATGTGTGCATTTGGTACGGATAGAAGGATCGCGATGAGTACAGAAATGGGCAAGTGTGTACTGGTAATAGGATGGGTACTGAGATGAATCCTCTGTGTCTAGGTGGGGAACCGCGTGGGCGTGAAGAGATGCAGTGATGACACAATGCACGTCCTTATCGACGGAGAGGACATGGGAACAGCTGCTACCGCTGTGGCCAAGGTACACACACACACACACACACACACACACACACACACACACACACACACACACACGTGTGAGTATGTTCAATTAACACGCACACAAACACTTCATGAACGTACAAACTGTTCTCTCATCCACACACGTCATATGTCTTCAATTCTCTCACACACACCACCCCACCCCACTAACCCCCACCTCTTTCTCCCCTCCCTGTAGAATGTCTATGCGGTGCTGGACCTGTATGGTCGTGTGACGGCTGTGTCCATTGTCAGTTCCTCAGTGCTGGAGGATGCAGAAAGCATCAAGGCCCCCTCCCTCTCCTCAGACAGCTGCAGCGACGGCGAGGAGGACAGCACGCCGGTGAGAGACACTGAGGGATGTAGTGGGATGGGAGACTAAGGGATGTCGTGGGATGGGAGACTGAGGGATGTAGTGGGATGGGAAGGCGAGACAGTTGGACAGCATGCTTTTGCCTGGACCAAATATCTAATAATATAAGTACAGTAGGAAGCCAGCATTTGCTCCACAGGTGGTTTTAGATTAGCACGAATTGAGCAACTGAAGTAAACATTAGCTAGTTGATTTACCTCTCTCTCGCCCCCCCCCCCCCTCCCATCTATCCATCAGGTTGGGAGCAGTAAGCTAGCCCTGGTGCCCAACACTATCATGGCCTTCCTGGAGAACCATGGGAAGAACATCCAGCTGTCCAATCAGAACCTGACGGCCGCCCGTGTCTCCAGCTACAACCAGGGCCTTCTGGTCACAGCACAACCCCTGCCCAGACAACAACTGTTCCAGGTAGCTACACTGGTGTGTGTGTGTGGTGTGTTTCTGGATTGGGGCAGCGTCGTTGTTTAGGGACACATTATATATTATAGTGCTTTCTGTCGCTATTGTTTGTGACTGACAGTCCGAATGTCTCTGTTGCCATAGTTTCAGATCGACCGCCTGAACCCGTCGTGGACGTCGTCCTTGTCGCTAGGGGTGATAGGTCACTCCCCCGACCGCCTCAACTTTCCCTCCACGGCGTGCTGTCTGAAACGCTCTGCCTGGCTGCTGCAGAGAGACTCTGTCTTCCACAACTCACTGAAGGTACTGGAGTCGCTGTCTCTCACTCAGCTCCCTTCACAACTCACTTTCTACTTTTGAAAACATTTTGTCATTTCAAATGAATAACCTGATTGATTGTTTGATTAGTCCTCTTTCTCTTTCCCTTCCCTCCATCACTTCACCCCCCCTTCCTCCATCCCAGATCTGTGAGAACTATGGTCCTAACCTGGACACATGTCCAGAGGGTACAGTATTGGGTCTACTAGTGGATGGGAACAGCTGTCTGCACCTCCATGTGAACGGGATGGACCAGGGCGTAGCAGCCCAGGACATCCCCACCCCCTGCTACCCCCTCATAGACCTCTACGGGCAGTGTGAACAGGTACGTCTGTCACCCTCCCACCCAAAACCGTCTGAATCTGAAGAGGATGAGGAAGGTAACCTGCTTAGTCTAGCCACTGATATAACCCCCGGTAATGCATTGTTTTAATGATGATTAACAGTCCCAGTGGAAAACCAAACCAGGCATCCCTCTGCGTTAAAAAAATAAATAAATTATAACTTCTACACAAACACAGGGTGTTCCCCAAATGGTTCCCTATATGGTGCACTACCTTTGACCCGAGCCCTATAGCCCCTGGTAGTAGTGCACTATAAAGGGAGTAGGGTGCCATTTTAGACGAGTCCTACTCAGATCCACTTTTAGATCAGTAGCCAGGAACTAATCTGCTAGTATGCTGCTCTATGTTCTCTAATCCTGAAAAACTTCCACCTGGCCGAAGTCATAATCCCAATCTCATTTAGACACTCCATCCCTCAGTAGGTCTGTAACTCTAATCCCAGGCCCCCCGCCGGGCTGGGTTTAATAATCTGTCGCCCGGCCTGGCCCTGTACAACGTAATCGGTTGTCACACTTCCTGAGGGCCGACCGAAGTCAAGTCAGTGACACGCTCTGATGTCGTTGGCAGATTACAATCGTGACTGACAACGTGCCAACCGTGGGAGCGGAGAGCGGCGAGGCGCGTTGCCAAGGCGACATGGAGAAGGCGGACATGGTTGACGGTGAGAAGACGATGATGTCAACTCATCGCAGGCCTTTTACAGTTGATGTTCAAAATGTCTTTCATATTAAAAGTTACTTTCATGTGTTCTGTAGATGCAAAGTTGACCAAGTTATTGTCCTTGTTGGCATCACGTTCTTTGACAGTAAAACGTTTTGACTTCTAAGTAATGTCAAGCTCTGTATACATCTCTTATTGGCCTCAACCGGTGCTACCCTTTGACCTTTGCTATCTGACCTCCAGGGATCAAAGAGAGTGTGTGCTGGACGCCCCCTCCAGAGGTCAACCCCAACAAGACCTGTGAATATCAGGCCCTGTGCTCGCGCTTCAAGGACCTGCTCACGCTGCCAGGTGAGTACCCCACACACATTTTTACATTTTATTTTTAAAGCTAAACTTTCTTTTTGCCTGATTAACCTCTGGTGGCAGAGCATTCCATGATGACATGGCTCGATACATAACTGAACAACGCATTAAATCAGTTTTTTTTGTTTTGGGTACAGTAAAGAACCCATAGTGGCCTGTCTGGTGGAGTATGTATGTCTGTTTTGAAGTGTACGCAATAGATTAGACAAGTGGTTAGCCATTTTCAATACACAAATGTTTATTTAAAAAGACTGGAAGAGAAGTAGTCAATTTCTCCTCAACCATGAAAGACTATGATGCATGTGGTTGTTAGTTCTGTGTGCGCAGTTAAGGGCAAGGCATTCTGCTTGGTTGTGAGCCAGCTACAGCTTTGCTAGGTATTTCTTAGCTGTGCCTGACCATATTAGTGGACAGTAATCAACATGGGACAAGACCAGAGCCTTAACAACTTGTACAGTTGATCTTTGTGCCAAAAACGCAGAACATCTCATTCTGAAATCATGGAGTTGGTCCTCCCTTTGCTGCTATAACAGCCTCCAATCTTCTGGGAAGGCTTTTCACTAGATGTTGGAATGTTGCTGGGGGACTTGCTTCCATTCAGGCACAAGAGCATTAGTGAGGTCGGGCACTGATGTTGGGCGATTTAGGCCTGGCTGTAGCATTAAGATTTCCCTGCACTGGGAAAAAAGTGGCCTAGCCCGAACCATGAAAGCAAGCCTAGACCATTATTCCTCCTCCACCAAACTTTACAGTTGGCACTATGCATTGGAGCAGGCAGCGTTCTCCTGGCATCCACCAAACCCGGATAGGCCATCGTACTATCAGATTGTGAAGCGTGGCACTTGTGTGGCTGCTCGGCCATGGAAACCCATTTCGTGAATCTCCCATGAACAGTTCTTGTGCTGACGTTGCTTACAGAGGCAGTTTGGAACTCTGTTGCAACCGAGGACAGACGTTCTGTTTTGTGAGCTTGTGTGGCCTACTACTTTGCGGCCGAGCCGTTGTTGCTCCTAGACGTTTCAACTTCACAATAACAGCCCTTACAGTTGACCAGGGCAGAAATTTGACGAACTGACTTGTTGGCAAGGTGGCATCCTATGACGGTGCCACGCTGAAAGTCACTGAGCTCTTCAGTAAGGCCATTCTACTGCCAATGTTTGTCTTTGGAGATTTCATGTCTGTATACTTGATTTTATACACCTGTCAGCAACGTGTGTGGCTGACGTAGCCGAATCCACTAATTTGAAGGGGTGTCCACATACTCGTGTGTGTGTGTGTGTATATATAAAAACAATCCCCAAAAATATTATTTAACGAGGCAAGTCAGTTAAGAACAAATTCTTATTTACAATGACGGCCTACCCTGACCAAACCCAGACGACGCTGGACCAATTGTGCACCGCCTTACGCAACTCCCAATCACGGCCGACTGTGATACAGCCTGGAATCGAACCAGGGACTGTTGTGACTCCTCTTGCACTGAGACGCAGTGTCTTAGACCGCTGCCTACCTCTCCCCATCTTCACAACAACTATGTCAATATGACTTGACCATAATAACTGACCATCTAATGTTGCTTGAATTTTAGAAGAGCTTAAAATATGGGCAGTGTTTCTTGTAGCCTTACCCTAGTGTGACGTTTTGATAACCATGTCTGTTGGACAAGGTGACTTTTTATCAGTGTATTCCGCTCTATTCGAAAATGATGATTAGCATCAAAGTAGACGTCATACAAGACTACAAATCCCTGCAAGCTCCTGCACGACGTCTCTAGCTGACACCTTTGCTAACAGGTATTGTTTCAATTTAAAACTTGCACAAGACCGTTCACAGAATTGATGATTTTAAAGCCATTTAGCCAATTTATTATTTACAAAATTTAACTAACATTAGATAGTTAATCCAGAGATCCTAACTTTTGATTCGGCGGTCTCGTCCAGATCATGGCATTTTGTAGTTCTTTATGATAGCCACATTAGCAGCTAATTAGCATTTAATTTTTGGGTGATAAATACATGCGAATATATCTATATATATTGATAAGTCATCTTGTCCTAGAGAGATTTACACTTATCAAAATGTCGCGCCAGGGTAAGCCTACACTAAACACGGCCCTTATTTTAAGTGTTTCTAAAATCCCCTATGGAGAAAAATTTCTGATGGAAAAACGATTGGAACCATTTCCTTGTTTGACTGAGTCTTATGACTCATGCTGTGGTACTCTATACCAGGTGGCTTATCCTTCTTGGCACAAACTTCACCAAATTCAAAACGGCAATCCTCTTAAATTATTAGATCTTCAATACACAAATATGATGGTTCAATGTTGTCATTTCCCTTCTGTTTGTCCACTTTAGCATAACTAGAGCGCACTCTCTGGTTTCTATTGGATACGTAACACTCCAATCGTGTGATGGCAGGTGATGTAAAAGCCATAAGTTCGTTTTTTTTGTTTTTCAGTAACGAATGATGATCTATAACTTAAATAAAGGCTGCACTGAAATCTAACAATACAGCTCCAACTATCATCTTGTTATCCATTTAATCATTGGATAATTCTATTTCTGATAATAACAAAGAAGGAATGAATGGTTTTTGAGCAGATTGTTTTCAGCAGATGCCTCGTCTGGTTTAGCTCGGCTGCAGCCGGGGGGGGTGCTCTGTTCTTCCTGCCTTTTCTGCGTACTCCAGCTGTCTTGTTGGTCTCAATGGTGGAGGGGGGTGCTTTTCTGTTGGTGTGGGGGGTTATGCTATCCAGTTGAGTATCCTTAGCTGAGTCTTAACTCCGTCTTTGTTGTTCTCTCTCTCACTCTCTCGCTCTCTCGCTCTATCCATCTCTCTCAGATGGTTACTTCAACGAGGATGCCAAGTATAACCTGTGTTACTGTGAGTCTTGCCACAAGCTGCGCGGAGACGAGTCCTACTACAAGAGAGGGGAGCCCCCCCGGGACTACGCCCTGCCCTTCGGCTGGTGCCGCTTCGCGCTGAGGTCAGAGGTCGCAAACAGCCAGTCAAGTGGACTGCGAAAACTGTCTTCAACCAGTTACTTTAGATCAGTCCCAGTGCTATTCATGTCCACTGAATGAGTATAATATAGTTCAATTAACAAATGGATTACTAGATCTGACCTATTCCCACCTTGGCGAAAGATACGGGGAGAATGTGAATAAAAATAGTATACAGTTTAAACTTTGACTACTGGCTTTGAGTATCAATGTCCTAGGACACAAGATACAGATGGAGAGGGGTTATCTAACAATTTTGTGTGTGATTGTGTGCGTGTACTACCTCCCCTATAGGATCAAGGCCCACTGTGAGGTGTCTAGTGCATTTAAGAAGTGGCACATAGCCTACCACGGCACCAGTGTAGGGGCTCTGAGACGCACTCTGGACCATGCTCAGCTGCTCTCTGGTACGACGCAGCATTTGTTTCCTTATCCACTTATCCCCAATTTCGTGGTATCCAATTGTTAGTAGTTACTGTCTTGTCTCATCGCTACAACTCCCATACGGGCTCGGGAGAGACTAAGGTCGAGAGTCATGCGTCCTCCGATACACAACCCAAACAAGCCGCACTGCTTCTTAACACAGCGCGCATCCAACCCGGAAGCCAGCCGCACCAATGTGTCGGAGGAAACACCGTGCCCCTAGCGACCTGGTTAGCGTGCACTGCGCCCGGCCTGCCACAGGAGTCGCTAGTGTGCGATGAGACAAGGATATCACTGCCGGGCAAACCCTCCCTAACCCGGACGACGCTAGGCCAATTGTTTAGGGGTCCACTTTTTTGGACCCCTAAAAATAGTGAATTGACCACAGGTCACCTTTATTTTGATGTGCATATAACCTCAAGGGGTTGTTTCTCTCCCAAAGCACTAATCTATCCTTTTGAAACGTATGGTTGATTTCCAGAACCATTTCCATCACAAACATTTTCCCTAATGATTAAAGAATCATGACGGTGATGTAAATGAACAAACCCATGTTGTCTTGGTGTTTCAGGGACTTCGTCCATCTTCTCTGTGTCTCCGGCAAAGATGGAGGGTCCTAACGGCTACAGTGAGCCAGAGGAGAACAGCAACAGCCTCCCCGACAGGGAAAGGGACAAGGAGGTTCCCCGGGTACAGCTGTCCCCCACCATGCGCTATTCCGGCCTGGAGATGTTCGCCCCTAAAGTGCAGTACGTGTCAAATCTCTATCGTTGTCTCTCTCATGCCCTTGCTTTTTATCTGCCTATTGAAGTTTATACTCAGTTTATTAGGTACACCACCCCGTTCACAAAAATGGTTCACTCCTACCGTGAGTCACGTGGCCGTGTCTTGTTATATAAAGCAGGCAGACAGGCATTGAGGCATTCCGTTACTGTTTTTGATTGACCCGGTACTAGATGGGTGTACATGATAAACTGGCCACTGAGTATACTTTATACCATGAAATTGTTATGCTGTCTTGGTCTCCTCTGCCTTACGCTGCTTTTGTTCTTTTATTCTTATTCCCATGACTCCTGCTCACCTCTCTCCCTCCAGATTCCGGGACCCTCGTTCTCACTGTTGTCACCAAGCCCAGGTGGGTTTCCAGGTGTGCGTGCGGCCGGGCTCTTATAAGGTGGGGCCCCAGAACCTTGGAGCCAGCGAGCCCCTTGACCCCCGCTTTAGCAACACAGAAATCGAGTGGATCACCAAGGAGCAGGGGGGCACCCTCCTCTACGGCCTACTCATACGGGTGGAGTGAGGGAGGGATGAACAGCGGGATGGATAGAGTGGAGATAAGGGAGCTTCTCTATCCCAGCGGTGCCTCCAAAACCTCTACTCCATCAACCAAATTCCAGACTTTGAGACTCTTTGGAATTTGGGTAATTTCCCTCCTGTTCCTGGGGGGGGGGGGGGGGGGGGGGGGGGGGGGGGGGGGGAGATTGTTGACATTGACAGTTCAGCATTATTTTAGTTTATTTTGGACAAAGTACATTTTTGTTTTGGAATAATTTTAACAGGGTGGGGTTTTGGTGGATTCAGAGAAGAACAACAAGACTGACACTGCCTGCACTTTATGTTTTGAACACTTTGTGGGCTATTTAAAAAAATATATATATAAAAAACAACTAAAAACAATCTACTTATCATTCACAATACAACACTCGTTTTTGGTCACCGCAGTTTTTCTTTTAGCACTGTTGTCCTCTAGCTCTTGTTTTTATCACCTTTTATCCTGATCACTCTCCTCACTCTCTTTTTGGTTCTCAAGTACAGGGGGGGGGATGGTTCTCCTCAGTTCTCAAGGCTGAGTGCACAACCGGTCACGTTCCAAGACTTGTACCGTTCCTTAACCCCCCCCCCCCCCCATCGCCTGCTGCTCAGAACGGTCACTGACTATTGGACTTTATAAACTAAGGACTTAACCACGTGTCAATGGAGGAGGAGAGTGCAAAATCAAACGATGAGCAGAAAGACTGGAAATATCCCTGAACAGGAGAAGGACCTGAGAGAACCTTTTTTAGAGGGAGGAACAACAACAAACCTGGAAGAAAATGTTTACAGGTGTAACGCTAACCACTGTCTGTCTACATGTATGAGTAAGACTCCCCCTCCCCTCTACTCACACCTGTCCTAGATTTTTTTTATCATTCTTCGTTAGTGGAAAACGCTTCCCTAAGACAAGGGTACTTTCTCGTTCCCACGTTGCAGAGGTATAGATATATACACTGTTTCTTGTGGGGGGGGGTCTATTCAATTTCTGTCTGTTTCACCGACAAAGCTATCTGCATCTTGAATAGTGTGAAGTGGCTTCCTCTCCTTAGTCCTCATCTCCTTTCCTTCACCTGCACTGATCTGAAGGAAAGGAGCAGATAGACATGTAATGAATAGAGCGGACATGATTCTGTACCAGATAGGCATGTTTGTTCTTCATAACATAGTACTATCTGAACTTTACACAATGTTGTGGCCTGCTGAACGTGCCTGTCTTCACACGTCGTCGTTTACACTAGAGTTGCGTTTAAGTCTTTAAAGATTGTAACGTATCTGTCCCATTATGGCGTCGGTGAGCGTACGGGCAGTGTCAGTGAGGCCATCTCCATTTTTAAACTCGTACATTTTCTTCTACTTCTGAGTTGGTTAACAAACTGAAAGGGTGTGCACTGCCACCTAGAGTGTTGTTTGAACAGGTATAAAGCCAAGGTTGGCTATTTACAGCCACCTGCAGTCATGGAATGTTTGCTTACGAGTATAATTCATTGGCTGATCCCTGGATGGAATTTTATGACGCTTCCTTAACCCATAGGAAGACCCACCCAGTTGACTACTTAATAATTGTGAAGTCCCTAATGGCACTGCCCATGCTCTAACTTGCTTCTGGACACTGGAGTCCTCTATAGAACTCTATGGTCATTGTTTTAACAGGGAGAAATGTTCAGAGCCAATCCTTATTGGGGTGTGTCCTCACATTGGTGTGTCCGTGCAAATACTCTTGGGAAATGCAGTATTTAACGAAATGTGCAGGCCCTGATGCTGGTGTTTACATTGTGAATGTAATTCATTAGGGTTTTTGTCATTTTGTTTTTTGTGGTCCGTTTACGTTGAAACTAACACCCTTCATTTGACATATTACATTAAAAAAAGATTAACACTGGTTCATTCATTCCTTCCCCAAATATTTGATTGTATGTGGACGACTCTAAAGCATATCTTCTTTTAGCCATGTATTTAGTTGCCAATCTGATATATACCTTACGTATGACTTGCATTCATACATAGCCGCGCCATCTTGCCAAGTCATTATTTTGACAGAGGAAAAACAGGTTGAGTCAAGATCCAAGGTTCAGTTGACTTTCCTCACACACAACTGTGTATAACCTAATTTATTGCAACAAAAAAAGTGGGCTTTGAAAAAGGAAAAAAAAAAAAAAAACTTGCTTGCAACGTCCAATCAAAATGTGAAAAATTCTATGGGGTTATTTAAAGGCCCAGTGCTGCTTTTTATGATACTACTTTTTTTTTCTGTATGTTGCATTTGTACAGGCTGTTACATAACATGAAATCATATCTTCCTGATTTGTAAAAATAAATGGACAGAGTATGCACATGATTACTCTGGACTGGCTTTGTGTGTTTCTTTTTAAAGTGGCAATCAGCAGTCGAAGCAAAGCATTTTTCCCACCTGTTTTTGGTAAAAGGCTGAGGAATTCGGCTGGAGGAGTGTAAACACATTCATAGACAGAGCTATGGATGCAAGGACTGACCATCCATGATATTAGTTTTATCCATGTTGAGGCTATATAGTGTTTGCTCAAACATTGAGAAAAACATCTAAGCTTACATCTAAGATTCTGATGACAGTTAAACTAAGCTCATGAGTCATTTAAATTATATTCAAGAAGCATTGATTGGGTACATATAATTTAAGTCAAAATGGATGTAGCAACTGCTTAATCCAAGGAGAGAAAAGCCTTAAGTACAATATACTTAATTTATACCAATCAAAAAGACAAGATCGAGGCTGTTTTTAGTTTTAAAATTTTATTCAGAGTAGGAAAAAAAATCCAGTCACTGACATACTGCAGTGTTGCATATTTACTCACACTTTCTAAATTATTCCTAAGAATTATTTCTTAAGGCCAATAAATTCAGACCCCCCCCCCCCAAAAAAAAAACGCAGGCAGACTCCGGCTCCATTGCCTTGCCGACGGGTAGTGACACACCTACCCACATTTGTAATGTCAATATAAAATGTCTGACCTCAGCGATCCAGTGACAGTGTGGTGAAAGTTCAAAGGTTAAACACAAAGGAGTGCAACAGAAATGAGTTGCTTTCCCACAAAGCTTAAACTGGTGACACATTTACAGTACAAACTTAGTGTACAAAACATGAGGAACACCTCTTCCCATGACAGACTGACCAGGTGAAGGCTATGATCCCTTATTGATGTCACTTGTTAAATCCACTTCAATCAGTGTAGAGGAAGGGGAGGAGACAGGCCAAAAAATGTTTTTTAAGCTTTGAGATCAACATTGTGTGTGTGCCATTCAGAGGGTGAATGGGCAAGACAAAATATTTAAGTGCCGTTGAACGGGGGATGGTAGGTGACAGGCGCACCAGTTTGAGTGTGTCAAGAACTGCAACACTGTTGGGTTTTTCACACTCAACAGTTTCCTGTGTGTATCAAGTAATGGCCCACCACCCAAAGGACATCGAGCCAACTTGACAGAACTGTGGGAAGCATTGGAGTCAACATGGGCCATCATCCCTGTGGAATGCTTTCGGCACCTTGTAGAGTCTACGCCCCAACGAATTGAGGCTGTTCTGAGGGCAAAAGTGGGTGCAACTCAATATTAGGGAGGTGTTCCTAATGGTTTTGTACACCTCCGTGTACACGTAAAAACAATCTATTCTTCCAGTTGGGTTGTATTGTCTGTCGTTTGTTAACTAGTCCATCCTCGGAGGGAAATAAAGCAAATCTACAGGCTGTTCTGCACCAGTCCTCCTGTCCTTCACATCAGCATACAGGAGACGACACAGAAATACAATAACTAGAACGGTAATTCCCATTCAAGCCAACATGGTCTGAGGGGCTCCCCCCCCCCCCCCCCCCCCCCCCCCCCCCCCCCCCCCCCATCCTAGTCAATCTATTTGTACGGCGACAACAGGCACATGGAAGTTAAAACCGACTCACTTCTGGAACTACAAGTTCTCATTCCAAGTAGGTACAATGGGCGAGTTTGTTATGCATGGATATCTGATCCTCGGTCAGTTTCTAACTACAGTAGAGCAAAAGGGGCCTCAATGGAACGAAAGTCATCCTGATCAATAACACCACCCCAACTCGGTCGCGGAATGAGGGAAGGGCCAGTGGGTGGTCAAATAAATAGACAAGTAAAAACTGTTTGTGCTACAAATGATATAAATAAGTGCAACGTTTTGATTCAGCAGAGCTTTGGAGTCCTATTCTCCCAGCAATACACAACACAGGAGGTTGGTGGCACCTTAATTGGGGAGGACGGGCTCGTGGTGATGGCTGAAGCGGAATGGTATCAAATACATCAAACACATTCCCATGCGTCTGGTACCGTTCCATGTGCGCCGTTCCAGCCGTTATGATGAGTCGTCGTCCTCCCCTCAGCAGCCTCCACTGATACACAAGTTGAGCTACTACTTGCGAGTGCACAAGTATTTGGGGGAGATTAAATATAATATTATTTTTCAAATGGATGGAGTCAAACTACACAAGGTGGCTGAACGGAGGGGTCGGGCATAGAAAGGGAAAGGAGAGCGACGGAGCTGGAATTAAGACAAATACAAAAGAAAGTTACTGGTAAGAGGGAGTAAAAGATTAGTCTTTCAAATGAAGTGAGGAAGAAAAATAAAATAGAAACAACTTCATAAATTATCCACAACAACATACTAGTACATAACCAAATGGTCTCCCTCCCTCCCACATACACACATTCCACTTCTGCTATGTGCTTTATGAAAACGCCAGATCACAGAAATGTCAATAAATAAAACGGGTTATAAATAAACAAAAACATAAATAACAAGAATTATAAACAGGGTAGTTCGAGCCCTGAATGCTGATTGGCTGACAGCCGTGGTATATCTGACCGTATACCACGGGTATGACAAAACATTTATTGTTACTGCTCTAAGTATGTTGGTAACCAGTTTATAATAGCACTAAGGCAACTCAGGAGTTTGTGGTATATGGCCAATTTACCACGGCTAAGGGCTGTATCCAGGCAGTCCACGTTGCGTCGTGCCTAAGAACAGCCCTTAGCCGCGGTATACTGGCCATATACCCCACCCCCTTGTGCCTTGTTGCTTAAATAAACAACCTGCAGTACACAGACCTCACAGGACACACACAGTTAAGACTCAAAAGATGACTCACCATGAAAAAAACTATGGAAGCTAACTCTGATGAGTTTCAGTAATAATGGACTTGGATCAGCTAGTAACAGACTCAGGTAAAAAAACAAACACCGTAAAACATCGTAGGAGTACGTCGTTTAAAAACTCTGCTCGCACAGTAGAACATTAAAATCTCCTTTCATCATCAAAACCGCAAAACTTAAGCAGTGTTCGCTCTACAACTCGTGGTTTAGTTCTGCCACCATGTGAACCTAAAATCCTCCACATCCCTCTTGTCTTGTAAAGAGGGCTGTTGGTTGGCTGGTGCTCTCCAGTTTCACTACTTGCTGGGTTAAGTTGGTTCAAAGGACCGTTACAAGATGCCTGGGCTGTCGGTTTGGGGTTTGGCAGTGGGGTCCACTGACTAAAACAAGTCCTTTAAAATGCAACGACAACTCCAGCGATGTTGAAGTGACGTGGAGAGGCAAAGACAAAGCAAGAAAACAAGAGAGGGAACGTCTTTCCTCCAATGGAGGCGAGGGGGATGGAAGAGAGATGGAGAGGAGGGGATGGAGGAGAGATGGAGAGGAGGGGATAGAGGAGAGAAGGGGATAGAGGAGAGATGGAGAGGAGGGGATAGAGGAGAGAAGGGGATAGAGGAGAGATGGAGAGAAGGGGATAGAGGAGAGATGGAGAGGAGGGGATAGAGGAGAGATGGAGAGA